>NW_024423564.1:24503398-24769768 GCF_017311325.1 Ursus maritimus
CCAGTAATGTATTTTCCATGTTGGAAACTCCGTTATTTAAGCTGCATATAACTTTTGAGATGATAATGTTTCAGGAACGACATAGTGCGCAGCACTGTGCTCCTTTATATGCTCTAGAAGGTGGCAGATAAGCATTTCCTGGTCTCAGCCATGGGACTTTCTTTCCTTTATGCCTCAAGCAAGTCTTTGGGATGCTACCCAGCAAAACACAGCTTTTCTTCATTCATTTTAATGGGAAGCAAAGAGTTTGGAATTTTTAGGTTCAGAAACCAATACAGTCTTACTTTGACCTTTCTCAGTGCGCTAAATGCCCTCCAGTCCCTGCACTGGAGTGTAGCGAGCAGAACTGAATTCTCATCAATCTCATGAGGGAAGGCAATACATCTGATCTACTGAATAGTTTCAAGCCACTGCTTCAATAATTCAAAATATGTAGTTGCAGTCCATTTGCTGCAATGGTGGCTGCATCAGTGTCTATAATCTGGTGCATTGGATATTCATCCAAGAACTGATGCTTGTCTTCCATATCACAAATACCCAATTTTCTGATGTTGCCGCCTTATAATCTTTAATTTAGAGGAAGGATGCAAAATGTTAGCAAATTCTCTTCAGAAAAAAAAGTTATCTAGAGAGATTATAACCTTTCCTATTGTAACTTTGGAGAAATTTTCCCCTCTTTAGATAAGAGATCATTTGAAATTGTGGGCCAAGGCCAATTATATTTCCAAGATGGTAAGATAGTTTGTAAATAACAACAGCACATGAATAAAGAACCTACAATGATCACAGAGTACTTCCAACTGCAAAAGAACTCCTTGAATTTTGAGAGACATTTTTAGAGACAAATGTTGGCATAACTTATAAACTTTGTCATTTTATGAAATAGATAAGAATTTCCAAGAATTTCCAATTTCCATGAAAATCTTTTCATGTGTTTATATTCCATCTGCATATCCTCTACAGTGAATTGTCTATTCAAGTCTTTTGCCCATTTACAGAACTTTAAATTCCAAAGTGGTTCAATCATTAGCTTAACTTGACAGTAAGTAACAAAAAAAGCAATTTGAAGTCAAGATTGTAACCTTTGTCTTAACATCACTCAGTGAAACTCAATGCTAGGTAAGCTCATCACTGAATTTTTTCTGGGAACTCCAATTTTCCTGTGTTTATTTTCCCTGAATTTATCTCCAATGGTAGTCTCTGGTGTTAGCTTCAAATCTCCTTACTCCTTCCTTTTTTCATTTCCAAAGCTCTTGCCAGGCCCATAAATCATTATTTCCCCAGTTTTATAAACACTATTTCTAGACTACTTTATTACTAGAGAAATCACTCAGAAATCTAGGTTCTTTACATATCTGTTGTCGTATGGATTTGAATATTTTAGATGTGTCAAGGTTTTTCTTCTTTTTAGCCAGTATAATATTCACACAGACTTGAAGTTGCAGGTGGAAGCAAATTTATATTCCAGTTACATCTTACATCAATTTTTAAAAACTTTATTTTGAAACAATGTAAGACTCACAAGAAGTTGCAAAAATAGTACAAAGATTTTCTATGCAAACATCACCCTGCTTTCTTCAATAACACCTTAAGTAATCATACTTATTTATCAAACCAGGAAATTGCCACTGGTATAATGTTATTAACTAAATTACACAACTTGTTCAGAGTTCACCAGCTTTTACATGCACTCTTTTATGTTTGTGTTTGTATGTAGTCCTATGAAATATTATTATATGTATAGATTCATATAACCACCTTTTCAATAAGGATAGTATTCTGTCACCACAAAGAAGTCCCTCAATGAGCTCACCCTTTATCATCACACCCTCTTTCTAATCCTAACCTGTGGCCAGCATTCATCTGTTCTTCATCACTATGATTTTGTCATTGAATGTTAAATAGAATCCTACAGTATGTAACCTTCTGAGACTGGCTTCCTTCACTCAGCATAATGCCTTTGAGATCCATCTATATCGTTTCATGTATTAACAGTTTGTTCCTTTTTTATTTCATAGAATGGATAGTTTCTTGTCTATTCACCCAGACATTTGGGTTGTTTCCAGCTTTAGGCTGCTTAAATAAAGCTGCTATAAATATTTACATACAGGTTCTTATGTGGACTTAGTTTTCATTTCTTTACAGCAAATACCCCAAAATGCAATTGCTGGATTTTGTCATTAAGTGAATGCTTAGCTTTATAAGAATCTGCCCAACTGTTTTCCAGAGTAGTTTTATTATTTTACATTTCCCCCAGCACTGTATAAGAGATCTAGTAGCTTCACATCCATGGTAGCCCTTGGTATTATCAGTATCCTTCATTTTAGTCATTCTGATAGGTATGTAATGGTGGCTTTAATTTTCCATTGTGCCATTGCATTAATTTGTCATTGTGGCTTTAATTTGCATTTCCCTAATACCTAGTGATACTGAAAATCTTTCCATGTGCTTATTTTCCATCTGCATATCCTCTTTGGTGAATTGTCTGTTCAAGTCTTTTGCCCATTTCTTAATTGGATTGTTTGTTTTCTTAATGTTGAGTTTAGAGAGTTCTTTATATGTTTGACTTACAAGTCCTTTGTCAGATATGTGATTTGCAAACATTTTTGCCCAGTCAGTGGTTGGTCTTTCATCTTTTTAACACAGTCTTTCACAGAGCAAAAGTTTTAAATTTTTATGAAGTCAAGTTATTGATTTTTTTCCCCCTTGCTCTTGTCACCATATTTCAGAACTCTTGGTCTAACTGGAGGTCATAAATAAAAGTTTTTTAGTTTTTCATTTTATATTTAGATATATGATCCATTTTAAATTAATAGTTTTATAAAAAGTAAGGTTTATAAAGGTCAAGGTTCTTTCCACCCCCCTATTTTATGTTTAATTGTTCCAACAACATTTACTGAAAAGACTGTCCTTTCCCCATTGAATTACTTCTGCACCTTTGTCAAAAATCAGTTGAGTATACTTAATGGATCCATTTCTGGTTTCTCAATTCTGTTCCATTGATCTATGTGTTTATCCGATCTCCAGTACCACACTTTCTTGATTACTAAAGACATCTTTTTGTTATTCATAATTTCTTAGGTAAGAACTCACTAAATAGCACTAGCACATATATATTTGTATCCATATTAAGCTGTGAAGTAACTTCTTGGTAGTGTGTGTTCTATCAGAAATTTGGGGGCCTCATTCTCTTTCAATAAAATATCTAATATAAGTCAATCAATACGATACCTAATCTGTAGTAGACACTCCATGCACATTAAGTTCTTTTCCATTTCTCTCTTCCCTATACCACTTGTTTGTTACTCAAAAATTAAAGTACTTCATGGTGATTAGTTTTGTGGTCAGTAGACAACAAATCCAGAGACTTGAAATTTTATTTATTTTCTTATTTATTTATTTATTTATTTATTTAGAGTGTGAGTGGGTGGGCAGGGGCAGAAGGAAAGGGAGAGAGAGAATCTCAAGCAGGCTCCACGCTCAGCGTGAAACCTATTCATGACCCTATCATGACCTGAGCCAAAATCAAGAGTTGTACGCTTAACCAACTGAGCCACCCAGGTGCCCCCAGAAACTTTAAGTTTTAAAGCAGAAAGTCCTGATGTGATTTTTTAAAGCAATATTTTTTGTTTGAGTTGTCAAAATCCACTGGCAAAACCTAGGTAGAATCATTCCATTAGGGAATGTCAAGGCTGACGAGTATCCTTCAAAAATGCTTTTATTCTGCATCTGGGTGGCTCGGTTGGTTAAGCATCTGACTCTTCATTTTGGCTCAGGTTGTGATATCAGAGTGTGAGATCAAGCCCTGTGTAGGGCTCTGCTGCACTGGGCATGGAGCCTGCTTAGGATTCTCTCTCTTCCTCTCCCTCAGCCTCTCTCTGCCCAAATGCTCTTATTCTAGAGAAGTAGAGAGTAAATTCAGGAAGAGATGAGGAAGTTTCTAATTTCCTCAGTCTTTTCTTTCTTTTTTTATTGTTTCAGATACATTAACTTTAGGATGTAGTTTTGTTTTCCTGACTATCCACACCCACGTATGTAAGATTATACCACAGTGATCACTATGTCGCTATAAATCATGTATGCCTTCTATTTAGTCATTAGTTAGATCCTTACTTAAGGATGAAAATTTTCAAAAATATGCTTCCTGATAAGTATATCTTTATATGGAAAAATGTTAAGCAAAATTTAAAAATCAGAAGTAGCAAGAAAATGGCTATAATATTCCTCTACATTTAGATTATTTTGGTCACATACATGCCAAAACACTCTGGTGAAGAAAATTGAAAATATTCTAAAACGCAATGTTTTTGCTATTTTAAGTAATAAAACAAATTAGGTGGAATGCACATTGAAGTAGCAAGATACTATACATACAGTTATTACACATATTTCTTAGGGCACTCTCTAAATATATATACATATATATTTCTTAAGGCACTTTCATTGTAATATTTAACATTGAACATATATGGCTTAAAACTTTGGTGCAGGCCTAGGACATAGTTCAAAAGTCTCTCAAATTTCTATTATTTCTGCTTAAAGGGTGTAAAACCAAATACAAGTTAATGAAAACTATTGGTAAATAATTTTTGTAGTAGAACAACATAGGCATTTAGAAACATTTGGGAAAAATCACTACGAGACTTGTTACATAGCAGTGAGTTTTTTTGAATTAAAAAATATTATTAAATTGACTAGTCCATGACAAAAGCTACAGTCCTAGTTCCATGTGGTAAGTAAAACAAAAGAAATATTTTTCCAGCCATTAATATAGTAACAAATATTCCTTTGGATATTAGGAGAAGAATCATTGTATTCCACCGGGAGTTGGCGTTTTCTGAAGTAACTATATCATCATAACTTGCAAACACAACAGTGGTGCCACCATCTCCGTCCAGATCTTCACATGTAACACAGTGTTGCAAGCAATCATGCATTTAATAAATGGTGTTTGACCATACTTAGAAATGACAATGTCACCCTTTTACCGTATTCCCACACACTTACAAAAAGCTTTAGAGCTTGAAGAAAGATTTCTTACACCTTATCTCCACTGATCCTCATTGCAACCCTCAGAGATAGGTAGAATAGGAATTATTATCCTCATTTTAAATTACACAGACTGATGTGATTGCATTTATATTTATACGGGTTTTGGAAGCTCTTATAGCACTCAACTCCTGCTTGTGATGAAGTTAGCAACAAAGGCTTTATTATATAATAACACCAGAGGAGAACAAAAGATTACCTGTCTTTTGGGGCTATTTAAATTTCAATAACAGTAAGTAGAAAAAGATCAAGGACCTTTTCTTCTCTTACATACACACACATTCTTTAAATATGTATATAATGTTTTTGTTAAGTTTTATGAAGAAAAGAGTGAATCTTTTGGTTTGTGAACAATGTTATAAATTGAAGTGGACATGCTTATAAGATACCATGGATATATTTTTTAAAGATTTTAATTATTTGACAGAGAGAGAGAGAGCATGAGCGGGGGGAGCAGCAGGCAAAGGGAGAGGGAGAAGCAAGTTCCTATCTGAACAAGGAGCCCAATGAGGGACTGGATCCCAGGACCCTAGGTTCATGACCTGAGTCGAAGGCAGACACTTAACCAAATGAGTCACCCAGGCACCCCGACATTGGATATTTTCTTATTCCGTTAAAACTTAATTTGATTTTATAACACTTATCTTTTCTAGGCATAAGCATTTTGAAAGAAAAGCATAAATTCTTTTGACAATTAAAACAAAAATATTAGAAAATTTATGTGAAAATATAATTTTCATTGATTGTACAATACATTTTCTTCGATGTCACAGCTGGGTTTCAGAAGCACTGTCATTTGCATATTCTGTACTTAAGTGTGTGATTGTGAGCCACTCTGACTTCAGGTCTAGAGGGAATTTGTGCTAGTTAAGAAAAAGTAAAACATTTTACTGTATAATGTGAATGACCCATAACTCATAGCTGCCCAAGGCTGATATTTAATTTACATAACAGACGCTTTGGCATTTTCTCAATATTTTCAGGAGGGAATTTCATATAAAATACTTCAGTTTCATATTCAGGAGACTTGGCATGATGCATATTTCTGCTATTGTCTGGACTATTAAAAATATAACCAAAATAAAACCAATTCTTCTGATTTATACTCTGTTAAAAATTTACACACAGGAGATACCATTCTTTTGTGATTGTGCAGTGAATTATAAGATAACTAAACCATAATGTATATGAAATTGAACTAAGAAAAGATCTTTATTCTAATTCCAGCACTATCTTGTGTAATTGTAAAATATGGCACTAGAAAAATTGATTCCTATTAATTCTCATTAAAAAGTAATTGATGGGGAGCAATTTTATGTTATGGCTTAGGATGTGATTTGAGATAATTCATGGATTTCAATCTTCTTGTACTATCTTTGTTATTAAAGAAAATTATCTCTAACATTATCTGCATGTATGTTATATTTGTTTCTTTGACAGTTAATTTAACCAATACCATAGGTGTATTTAACATATTATTCCTTTTATAATGAAGGGTGCGGGGAAAAAAAGAGAAGGAGAGGACAGGGGAAGGAAAAGAAAAGAACCAGTAATTACTGAATGTTTACAACTGGCTAGGCACTTTTTACCTGGTAACTCACGTAACCCTTACAGGATCCCTGCAAAGGCATCAGTTTCATCATACATTTTCACATAAGTAATGTGAAGCCCAGAGACAGGGCATGTGAACTCTGCAGGTGACAGAGCCTACACTTAGAAGGGCCTCCATGCTTGGTTTAATGCTTTACTCTCACTATCTTGAAATTCTTAATTTTATCACAAAGGGTTCCACATTTTTCTTCTGACTGTGGAAGATTTTATTAGGAGAAGGGGGCGTGCAATCAGCCTGAGGTTATCTAGAGTCACCAAAGCCGCCAGAGGACCCTACTCCTGCCCCCCACCTCTGTGGCAATGGGAGGCTGACAGGTTGGTTTTCATCTGATAAATACAAGCATTTTCCCCACAGGAGGGAAGGCAGCGCCCTTCAGCATGGATCAGCTCTAGAATTACTATAGTTATCCAAGTAGGATTCACGTTTTTATCTTGCACTGGGCCCCACAAATTTTGTAAAAGGTCCTGCCTGGAAAGGCTAACACCCTTTTCCAAAATTAAGATTTGAACCTAGGTCTGTGTCACTCTAAAATACAAGGCCAGAATAAAACTCCTGCTTTGCTCCTCTCTACCTATGCCACTGAACTGAAATTTTTTAACTGTTTATTTGACACTTACTTAATAGAGATGCTGAGAGATTAGGAGGAAGGAAAATGGAGAAGAAAGATCCCTATTAGCAGTGTCCAGCTTCTTCCTCTTTGCCTTCAAATCTATACACTCCTTGTGGAAACCAGAGCCCCGGAGTTTATACTTTCCACCATCTGTACTGTGGGCCCAGGCTTCCAGCAGCTTCTGTGAAAGCACATACCCTTTCCTTTTTACAAGGCTGGGTCTCCTAATCAAAGGTCATCTGTAACTGGGTAAAAAGTAAGGATGTGTGTGACATGGAAACTTGCCTCTGGTTCATTTAGGAGACAAAGTACAAAGAAATGAAATAAAATGTGAGTCAAAGCCTCAACCTCACCTTTTCTTTAGCATGAGAGCAGACTAAACAGTGTATGGCATCTACATGCTTCTTTGTTTGTTTGTTCATCTCATCTTCCTTTCTATGTTAAACATTTATTAAGTACCAAGTATGTAACAGGCACTGAAGTACATAATGAGAATTTTTTAAAAAAATGAGACATGGTCTCTGCAGTGAGATAGAGTGAAGTCGTGATATGGGTAAAAACCCCATGGGAGCGTGGAGGAGAGAACAATCAAGCATACCTAGAGAAGAATGGAAAGGGTTCTCTGAAGACATAAGATTTGAGCTAGTCTTAGAGGGCAAGGCAGAGTTTGCTAACACAGAGGATCCTCCAGATTATATTCTCCATGAGGATAGGAACTGTCTTGTCCGCATTTAGTGTACCAACTGGCCCCTGGCAAGTCTCTCAATATGCATTTCTAACCAGCATGGAGCAGGGCATTCTAGGAGGAAGGAAAGCCTGTGCAGAGGTTCCTAGTAGTTAGAAGATTGGTGACATCTAAGGAATAATGAAAAGTTTAATGAAGCAGAAGCTTATCCTTGATTGTGTAATGCCTGTTAAATGACAAGCTATGGATTGTCAAGAACACTACTTGCAAGTTAGCCTAGTGCAATTTTGTAGATAAAGACACAAAATACAGACAGGAGACTCCTGGGTTGGAGACAAAGACTATTATTCACAGCACAGAAATTAACATGAGATTTACATTCGCCTTATAATGGGAGACACCCAAGTAGATGCTGGGCACACAGTGGGATTGTGCCACAGATGAAGAACCCCGAGCTCAGGGGACCCAAATTTTTTATAATAAAATGAAAACAAACCTGACAGACCTTTGCCCTGAAGAGAGACATTACCTTTATTACACCGGACAGTAAACAAATCTGCCCTCCCCCCCCTAGGGAGACTCTATCACTTCTAAGGCTGTTTGCCATACAAACATGCTTAAAAAGAAAGTCCAGAACAAAGATTGTCAGTGTGTATACTATTTAATTCAATGGTTGCATTGTTCTTCCTAAGAAATTGAAATATTTTAAAAGCGAGGAACTAGATTTAATTGATGGCTCTTACCACTTCAGGTTCACACCATTTATTTAAAAAGTTAACTCATAATATTCACTCCTTGTGAAGAAATCTTTCCCATTTATTTTCAAATTTTCAAGCACAAATATTTAATGTAACTGCCAGCAAATTTTTACATGGAAAGCTCAGGTAGATGTGGCTGTGTAGATTTGACTCTGCAAGTAAATAATCTTAAACATCTGGAAAAATGACTTAATCTAAAGAATGCATTTAAAGCATATGTCAAATTAGGTATCATATTGACAACTTAATATTAAAAAACCCCAAACAACCCGATTAAAAAATGGGGAGAGGGGGGCGCCTGGGTGGCACGGCGGTTAGGCGTCTGCCTTCGGCTCAGGGCGTGATCCCGGCGTTATGGGATCGAGCCCCACATCAGGCTCCTCTGCTATGAGCCTGCTTCTTCCTCTCTCACTCCCCCTGCTTGTGTTCCCTCTCTCCCTGGCTGTCTCTATCTCTGTCGAATAAATAAATAAATAAAAAAATCTTTAAAAAATGGGGAGAGGACTTAAATAGACATTTTTCCAAAGAAGACATACAGATGGCCAACAGGCATATGAACAGATGCCCAAGATTACTAATCATCAAGAAAATAAAAATCAAAATGACAATGAGATATCACCTCACACCTGTCAGATTGGCTATTATCAAAAAGACAAAAAATAATAAGGGTTGGCCAGGATGTAGAGAAAAAAGAACCCTCATACACTGACAATGGGAATGTAAATTGGTGCAACCACTATGGAATTTCCTCAAAAAATTAAAAATAGAACTACCCTACAAGCCAGCAATTCCACTTCTAGATATTTATCCACAGAAAATGAAAAACCAATTTGAACACCTTATATTTATTGAAGCATTACTGACAATAACCAACATATGGAAACAACCTAAGTGTCCACTGATAGTTGAATGGATAAGATGGTATATATAGGCACATCTTGGAGATCTTGTACGTTTGGTTCCAGACCACCACAATAAAGAGAATATTGCAATAAAATGAATCGGAAGAATTTTTTAGTTTCACAGTGCATATAGAAGTTATGCACACACTACACTCTAGCCAATAAGTGTGCAATAGCATTATGTCTTTAAAACGTACATGCTTTAATTAAAAAATACCTTATTGCTCAAAAATGTTAGCCATCATCTGAGATTTCAGTAAATCATAATCACTGATCACAGATCAACATAACAAAGAAAATAATAATGAAAAAGCTTGAAATATTAGTGAGAATTACCAAAATGTGACACAGAAACACAAAATGGAGCAAAAGGACTGCTGGAAGAACAGTATTAACAGAAATCCTTGATGCATGGTTGGTTGCCACAAGCCTTCAATTTGCAAAGAACACAATATTTGCAAAGCATGGTAAATTGAAGTGCAATAAAATAAGGTATGCCTGTACATATAATGAAATATTACTTAGACATTTAAAAAAATGAAGTCTTGCCTTTGCAACAACAGGGATGGACCTAGAGGGTATTATGACAATTGAATAAGTCGGAGAAAGATAAATGCCATATGATTTCATTTATATGTGGAATTTGAAAACAAAAAAACAAACAAAATGAAACAGAAACAGACTCCCAGATAAAGGAAGTAAACTGTTGGTTACCAGAAGGGCAAGTGTTGGAGGGCTCGGATGAAATAGGTGGAGGGGATTAAGAGGTACAATCTTCCAGTTATAAAAGAAATCAGAGGGATGAAAAGTATAGCATAGGGAATATAGTCAATAATACTGTAATAACTTTGTGTGATGACAGATTATAATTAGACTTATAGTGGGGATCATTGTATAGTGGATAAAAATATCAAATCACTATGATATATACTGGAAACTCATACGATATTGTATGTCAATTATACTTCAATTTAAAAAATGAGGTATTATGTTAAACAATGCCATTCAGATGATTTGTTATGCTCTAATGCAGAATCATTAATAGCATGCTATACTAAGGGTGTACTGTTTTAATATTGTAACTAATATTTCATGAAGGTATTACTATAATTAGTTTGTTTTATCTGTAACTGATTTAATATGATTTTGGTAATATGAATAAGCCTGAATAAAAATACTCATAAATTTTCACTTCTAGAAAACATGATTTAATAAATAAGAATTATATTCAATATATTTATTAATATAATTAATAAAGAATAAATAATTTTTTAAATCTATAATTTAAAAATAAGACTGGTCATTTAAAATTTGCATATTGTTTTCTCTAATAATGTGCTTTATGTATGTGTAACTATACTCTATAACCTTTGAAACTATAAAGTTTTTTTAAGTTTGGTAATTACAGAAAACATTTTAAGCAGCTCGATACATGGAGTGATGGTAAAATAATAAGAAAAACCATAAAATCCTTTTGTTATAAATATAGAAAAGAGCAGATTAAATAATTATGGAAAATTATGTGACTTTATCTTTTTTTCCATCGAAGAAGGAAAAGGGTTTTTTTTTTTTCCAAGTTAAATCTCTCCTTTTTTGTTATTAAAGTCAATCTAAATTAGGTCATCTAAGATGGTTCTATAAAGCAAATATCCATATTCCAAAAAGTAGAATTATTTTGTAGCAGTTGGAATTCACGAGTTTTCACAGGATTGTTTTTGCTCCTGTTTCTCTTCCTCCTCTATCTTTCCCCCCGTCCTTCTCTTCCCCGTTACCCCTCTTTTTCTTCCCATTTTTAAGTAGAACACACATACAATTAGGTACTCAAGTGTATAGCTCAAAGAATTTTTTAAATATATGTACACTCAAGTAAACATGACCTAAATCAAAATCTAGATCACTGTGGGATCGGTACTGGTACCGTGAAAAATTCCCTTGTATTCTCTCCCAGTCAACATCTTCTTGCCAAAAAGCAATCACTATTCAGAGTCCAGTCTCTGAAGGGTGGTTTTGTCTGATCTTACACTGGATCTTTTATGTCTGGCTTTTTGGTACAACTTTATGTCTACAAAATTAATCCACGTTCTTGCATGTAGCTATTGTATCGGTGCATAGTGTTTCATCATATGAATTTACCACAACATATTTATCCAGTCTACTGTTGAAAGAACTTGGATTTTTCTCATTTTGACCATTATGAATAAAACTAATGTTTTTGACATGTCTTTTGGCTGGACATATGCATTCATTTCTCCTGGGTATATAACTGGATATAGAATTGTTGGGTCATATAGTAGGCATATGTTTAACTCCAGTAAAATACTGCCAAAAATTTTTACAAAGCAGTGGTATTGATTTATATTCCTGTCATCAGAGTCTAGGAGGTCTGATTGCTCTAGATTCACACCAATACTTAGTGAATTTTAGCTATTTTGGTGGGTGTGGAATGGTATCTGTTGTAGTTCCAATTTGCATTTCCGTAATGATTAATGACAGATTTCTATATTTATTAGCCATTTGTATACACTGGTTAAGTGCTCGTTCAAGTGTGTTGCCCATGTTTTAAAATTGGGTTTTGTCTCTTTTATTAATTTGTAGGAATTCTTTATATATTCTGGATATGAGCTCTTTGTCCGATGTGTGTACTGCAAATATCTTCCCTTACTCAGTGTCTTACCTTTGTAATTGTTAATGGTGTCTCAGTAAACAGAAGTTGTTAATGTTGATGAAGTTCTATCTGCCAATATCTTTTTTATGATTAGTGTTTTTTGAATTTTGTGATTTTTTTTTTTTACTTTTTGTGATTTCTCAAAAAATCATCGCCTACTCTGAGGGCATGAAGAAATTCTTTTGTATTTTCTTCTATAAACTTCATTGTCTTACTCTTCACATTTAGGTCTATGACCCATTTGACATTGACTTTTATGTATGACATGAAATGGGAGTCAAGTTTCATTTTTGCCCATATGAATATAAATTAACCCAGCACCATTTATTGAAATTATTACCCTTTTCTCAGAGCATTGTAGTGACACCTTTGTCATAGATAAATAAAGTGGCTATTTATAGATGGGTCTTTTTCTGAAATCTTTATTCTGTTCCATCTGTCTATTCTTGCACCAGTTCCACACTGTTTTAATTACTATAACCTTATAATAAATCTTCATATCTAGTAGTGTAAATCAATTAACTTTGTTCTATTTTATAATTATCATTGTTATTGACCCTTTGCATTTCAAATTAAAGTTTAGAATCAGTTTGTCAATACACACACACACACACACACACACCCCATACTAGAGCTTTTATTGGGAATGTACAATTGTTTCTTAATTGTCATAATGAAAAAACTAAGTAAAAATACTTTTATTTCTTGGTATACTCCCAAGCAATTTAAGTTGTAATTACGATTTGGAATAGGGGAGAAAGAGATGGCATAAATATAAAACTATTTCTCCAGATCATGAAAATAAACACTAAGTTAGACTTTCCTTTCTAGAAAGGATATAAAATTATTTAAGCAGTTTTGGAGAGAGATTTGATACTCTTTGAAATTCATGAATGTTCTAAGCTGCCCCCACACCCCATGTTTTATAGATCCTGCCATTCTGCCTCACTAAGTGTAGCTCGATCACTTAATATAGATTGGTTATTTCCATTTTAATGTGATTTAAATTGAATATAAATAAATTGAATTTTATTACGGTTATGATAATATTGTAGCAGCCATTAAAATTCTTTAGAAGTTTTATAATTCTTTTTATGCTGTCATTGTATTTCCTCTTATAATGAGCTTCAAATACACACACAAGAAATAAACAAGAAGTTGTACTTTTTTAAAGTCTCCATGTAAAGCATCTATAGTGTAATAATTAAGTATAATCAGAACACTGCAGGAAAGTGGGTATCTCCAGAGAGAGAATAGACCATCTTAGGCGAGGTCTGCATGTTAGTGTTCACGTGGTCAAGGAAATCAACTAAATAACAAATGAAGCTTGCTGTGTTGTGCATTTCTGCTTTTTAGAAAGCAACTATAACTTGCAGATATACAAGCTGTGAAGCTTCGCAAAGACTGGGGCTGGAATTTATTTTATTTAACACATTTGTAAATGACCCAGAAAAAGGGTAATATTCTGTGGTGATCACTCAACTTAAGAAAATACGGAAAGAGAAGCTTGCACATAAACTTTGGAAAGACCTATTGAAGCTGTGGGATAAAGTGTTTCACTTTTCAGTAGACACAGGGGAGGATATTACACAGTAACAGATCCACATTTCAAAAAAATATGAAACCTCTCATTTTTGGTTCAAGGGTTTTTTTTTTAATTCTAGGAAAAAGAGTAATTCTAGAGCGACTCCTGAAGTCAGTTAAAAAATATATATATTAGAAGGGATAAGCGTGGCTGAGAACAGTGGTCAAGTAAATTCAGATCACACAGAGGAAGAACTGGAGCCAAGGAAAGAAAAAGAGAGTAGGTACAGAATGAAGAACGAATAGCAGCACAAACATTAAGGAAATGTAGTGTGTCAGAGTTGCCAAGGTAGAAGAGAATATAAAGAAATAGAATATGATCAACAACGTCATATGCGGCAGAGAAATAAAAAGAACAATAACTGAAAAGGGCTAATGTCTTGATATTTATCAGGTCATTTGTGATAGTGACTATAAAATATATTAAGTAGGTAGAACATTTCAGTCCAAAGGTAAGAGAAGTTTTCATCAAAATTTATAATACGAAAGATCCAAAAACGGTAACTCACATGGACTTGTTCACTGCCTCCTGTAGAACTCGAAAGTGGGGCATCCTTTGGGATTTAAAAGAAGAAAAATGTAAAACAAGTAAATGGTACTAGAACTTTACATAACGGATATTGAAATTATGGAAATGTATTACTTCAAGATTCAATATAGGTTGAAATAAGAATGTATTTTAAAAGGTTTAGATACATGCTTGGATGATAGATTTCTGATGAGTTCTCGAGGAAAACGTCTTGGCATTCTGCTGTTAACATAATGGAGAGCAAACATGCCCTCCCACAAACCATTTGTTTATACCGTTTTTAGAGACAGAATTCTCCAGCCAGTAAAGCTGAAATGTGTACCAGTACGACATTTCTTATTAGTGTGTGTGAATAATTGCATATTTTTAAAAGTATACAGAAAAAATTACAAATCTCTTCCACCAAAAATAGCAGTTGCTTAGATCCCTTGGGAAAATGCCACCTGATAAATTAAAGATGAATCAATGATTAAGGCCAAAGAAAGAACTGCAATAACAACAGAAAACTGTCCTTTCTAATCTGGAGGGAAGGAATCAAGATTTCACTTTCTAATTTACTTTCTTTGTAAATTATAAAGGTTTAAAAAATGTACACATGTAGCAGAATTACCAGGAATTATTGGTGTGTCACATTACAGATATTTTAAATTAATTAAACTTTTTCAAATTAGAGAGAATTGCCAGATAGTTTTAATTCTGAGGAATTCAGTGTATCTTATAGACATCAGAACCTAATTACTGGTAAGATTCTTAGCAAAATGTTATGTGAAAAGAAATCACATTTCTGTTTTACAAATTGAGAAATTGAAAAATCAATAGCTTGTTCTGAGTTACCTACCGACTGCCTCGGTTCAAATTTTATTTTGTTGGAGGAAACAGAGAGAGTGGGATGAAATCCTTTAACACAGGGATTTAGAAGATTTAAGTGGCATTCAGTCTAACCATGGGCTCCATGGTAACCATATGGGCTATGCAAGCTGTTTAATGAATAGCCAAAACATTTAGGTAGACAGGGTGTCAAGCCAACCAAGGTTGAAATTTGAACACTGTAATTCTCTTGGATTGAAAGCCAAGCTTTCAGCACAAGTACCTTGGTGGAGTCTTCCTTTACTTTTTTCTATTCTAGCCAATGTGAATCATTTAAAAACTAAAGTATCAGAAAGTTGTCCCCTCTAGTACAAACCCCCTCCAGTTCTGAAAAGTTGGTCTTGCTTCAACTCTGTTCTTGGATAAAATTTTGGAGGGCAGCTGGCATGTCTTTGTTCACTTGGCCAGCTAAAGCAATCTAGCCTGGGGCAATTTGTCATGCTCAGAAATTGGAAAAACTGAGATGCCAGCAAAATGCCATGGATATATACAGCCTACAACTAAGACTGAGCTCCATCTCATTGAGTAGAATCATCGATACTCCTATAGATCTGTGTGCCTTCAAGTTGGTTATCTCTATTCAACTGTTATTGTGAGTCTATGCCACAAGGTGTGCTATAAGGTGTCTATGGGGTTGCAGGGTTGGAGGAAGCACCGGTCAAAGGGTAAGTATAATTCAAAGAGCTCATGTTCTTTTTTTTTTAGTAACATTTTTTTATTATGTTGTGTTAGTCACCATACAGTACATCCCTAGTTTTTGATGTAAAGTTCCATGATTCATTACTTGCGTATAACACACAGTGCACCATGCAATACGTGCCCTCCTCAAAGAGCTCATGTTCTAATTGGGGAGGGATAGAAGGGGAGAGATGCAATACAACACAACATAGTGAGTACTCTGCGGGAAGTGAGTACAAATTGCTAGAGGAGCACCAAGCCGGGAGTCACTTTATGTTTGGGAGATCTGGGGAGGATTTCAAAGAAAGGGAATTTTGGAAAATGAGTTGGAGCGTCTGTGCCAGGGAATGGGGATTAGGAGTGGTGGAGTTGGGAAGTCTAGAGGTCTTTAAAGACCAAGAAAAATACAGATAACTCTACCCTCTATACTTGGTCTTTTCCTTTTTAGATTACCAGTATTTTGAGAGCAAAGACCATGATTAAAGCATCTTTCTATCCCTGACCTTATTGAGTTTAGGGCATTAGATCTAGTAATTATTCAATCAATGGGTATATTTCCCATAATCGTGGTTTGGATGATTTCTGAATCTACTATTTTCACAAATTTGAATATTTTCTCCATCACTAATAGGATACTGCATTTTAGGTGAATAGTACTTTTTGTTCCATTGGGTCTTAGAGATTAATGGCTCTGATCCTGCGTGAGAGCCTCTTTATCAGCACAAGGCTTTTGTTACATTTCTAACTTGAAATAAATTACCTGAAATTTCAATTTGTCTTGAATTCTCCTGCGTTTTGTGGAGGTCACATTCTGTCACCCTTGAACGGCAGCAGCTTTGACAGAACCTGTCTCAATAAGGAAGAGGTGGAGCAGTCAGTGAGATATGATCGTCAGCCCAAACCTGCTGCTTGGGGTCCTGATCGCCCCCATCCCACAGGGAGAAACAATGCTGTCTCCTTTCACACAGCCCTTACAAAGCGAGTCCTACCCACCTCATCCCAATATTTATACAGTAACAATACTAGGAATAAAATAAATACGGACATTTTAAAACAAGGCCTATGTAAAAGGACTCCTAATTAGAAGAGGTTTCATAACTTTTCATCGAAGAAATATACCCAAACCATTCTGTTTTCGTCATTGGAAATTAGACGATTTAGTACATAATTTCAGACTAACTGTATGGGTAGCCAGTTAAATGTCTGATTTATGGATAACTACATTTCAAGATATTTTTCTCACATTATATATGAAAAAATTATGAACATGTGCCTAAAAAGATACTGTATTGTGTCTGTGTGTGTGTATATATATATATATACATACACACATATATATATATACACGTATATATATATACGTGTATGTATATATATATATATATACACACATATATATATATATATATATTTCTGTATATCATGATGTTTTGATATCCTAACAAAATCTTTCTGGCTGGAGGGGAGAGACTGCTTCTCCCAGGGCTAGCCAATTGTTACAAATAAAGGGGCTCAGCTAGGAACATGCCTTTGATATACAAACTAACCAACCCAGAGCTGTACCTCCTCTGTATGGCCTATTCTTCCCAGGAAGCGCTATTCGGCTGCCTTAATCATTCCAGGGCTAGGCACCCGACTACTGGGAACCACCCTATTAGTTTAGAGCCCACAGAAATTATTCAAACTAGCCAATCTTAAGCTGTTTACCCTGCTTTGCCTTTCCTTTCCCACAGAAACCCCATGAAAGGCTCTAGTCTCAACTATGTCCTTGCTCCTGTCTTCTGCCTGCCTACCACTCTGTGTCTTTCCATGTGCCCCTGCATGCCATGGCTCCCATCTCTAGGACCTGTGGCCATCATACACTTCATTTTCCTGAGCCTCTCCTTTGTCTCCTGACTGACCATCTCCTAAAAGAATACAAAACACCTGACAAATAGGAAGGTTTAAAATTGAGGATACAAAATAGCAGCTGTTATGTGATGAGTTTTAAATTAATTCTTTTAGAAAAATAGTTGTTGCTATTTGAGATTGAAGCAATATATTCTAGCGAAGATTAAATTAAATGATTTACTGTCAACCAACATCAAGGGACATTGTTTGAGCCCTTAGGTTCCCAGTTACTCTGACAAATTCTACTCAAAACCTTATGCACACAAGCAAATGTTTATTACTGTACCCCTGTCAAATGTCTCCCCACTCCTAGTCACTTCTGCCAGTACTGAGTGTTACTTGGAGCTGATTATTCCTTCTTTCATTGTAATTCTACCTACCTTGATTTTTTTTCCACCTGAATTTGATAAACAGTATTGGGAAATGGAAAGCATGTGAGTTTTGAAGTTAGATACCCTTGAGTCTGAATCCTAATATTGTCATTCATTTATTCATTCATGGTTTTTGTAGTCAGAGTACAGTGATTCATGCACTGATTTTGTTACGTATTAGCTGTGGATTATGGGAAAGTTTCATAACTTCTCTGAGAATTTATTTTCTCATCTATAAAATGGGAGCATTAATCATAGTTAACATTTACTAAGTGTTTGCCAGATGCCAAACATTGTATATACATTGTCTCATTTTATACTCACAGCAACCCTATAAAGTAGTTACCATTTTTACCCCTACTTTTAAAAAAGTGAGTCTTACAGCAGTTAAATAATTTCACCAAGGTCATTCAAGTAATAAGTGGGATAAGAATTAGAATCCAGGTCCAATGTTTTCCAAAGCGTATGTTTTTTTGCATTCTTCTATTATTCAACAGTGGCTTTCAACCTCAATTGAAGATCAGAATGATCTAAAGAGGTTTTTGTTGTTGCTGTTGTTGTTTTAAGCTTTAGATGGTCTTTGGGGATTCTAAACTATCTAAGTAAACTTCATTAAGTACTGGAAATCTCTTTTTTTCAAGTTTTGCTGATGATTCTGATGTGCATCCAAGATTGAGACACTCATTGTCTTAAGGGATCACATATTGTTTGCGTAACGGGAATGATAATTTGAAATGTAGTAATGATATTTATGCTTTGACAGTATTTTTATTGACTAGTCTAGTCAACTCAAGGTATGTACCTGCCTTGGAAATGGTGGTATCAGAATAGAAATGCAGAGAGAAATTGTTAGTATTCAGCTCTAATACCCAAATAGGACTTTGTCAGAGAACATAGCTTTAAGAATCAGGCTATGTCAAGACAGACACTAAGGGGCCAAGCATAGCATTTCATCACATCTCAATATGGGACTGTCACCAGCTCTCTGTTTTAAGTGAATGACCACAGTTCTTAAAGCTGGATAAATATGCTTCTGGTCACAAAGTGGGACCGAGATATAGGGTATGGATAGAACATGGAAAAACAAATTGGGATAAACATCTCTATATAAAATCACAGATTATTACATTTTGGGGTATGCCACTAAATTCATTTTCACAAACATTGTGTTACCCACGTTACCCACAGAATAATCTTAAAATATTACCAGCTAAAGCAAAGCAAGAGGAAATGTTGGATAATCATCATATTTTTATCTTTTTATAAATGTTAATGAAGTTCCTTATTTAGCTATTGTCTAATGTACTTTGAAATAAGTGGTAATTACTTTATTATTAGCCAACCTTAGCTCTTTGGTTAATCAATTCAAATGGCTTGCCAGGGAAGAGACATTTAAAAATACAGCAGTGAACATTTAGGCAAGTTAATTTGGTAACATTATAGTCAAGGTAAAAAGTTCTTTTAATCGTATGGCATAAAATAATGAGTAAATGGTTATTTAATAATTAGTTTAAATTTTACCTGCTAACAATAAAGTGTTTAAAATTTCTTTTGAGTAAATGCAGAGTTTGACTGTCCCTTTCAATTCTTGACAATGCCTCTTTTTCTGAACATTTTACAAAGGGATCTATATAATTAAAACAAATGGAATTGAATACTTGTGGGTGGGATATGATCTTGCAAAGATTTGATACAAAAAGGATTTCTCAGAATGTGTTTACTTACAGAAATAAAACTGTGAAAAAGCCTTTGAAATTCATACACAAAATGGTCTGACACAATTGTTTAAGACTTTAATACAATGGGTAGATGCAAGTCTCTTGAATAGATCAGGTGTCAAAATATGTCAAAAACAGTATATTAGCAGCTTTCATCCCTGTTAATATTTTATAGAATGGAAAATATTTCTGATGCTTCTGTCAGAAGCTTTCTTGAATCTTGACCTAATTTGTTGGAATGACTTAAGAATTTAAAACTTGCTGTTTCTGTCTCTGGCTAGTTTAATTCATCATTTAGCTCTCTCCAAGACTAAAGACACATAGCAAAAATAGCTCTTACATATCAACATTTAAATGAAAACAGCCTCTATATCATGCAGAGTGGAATATTTGCTAATCAAATGTTCACTGTGGTAATACTTATAGAACTGTAGCAGAGAACATCTGACCAAGTGTTAATGCTTTGCAGGAAAAGAAATGATGTTATTTGCTTTAGATATAAAGTCATTTCTTTTTAAAAATTAGCCTATTTAATGCATGGGAGATTGCCATATTCCTTCATTTAATGTTGCATTCTCTATAATGATTTCTGATTACCAAAATGCATAGTACAAATGCTAATCAGGACCCTTTTCACAACAAGTGCGGATGCTGAGTGCCTCCTACGAGTTTAATCACAGTGTGTGATTCACACAGTAATGGGTCATAATTGCCCCCCACCAAGCTGTCTTGAGGGTCCTGCTTCATTTTATTACCAGTGGACCTTATCAACCACTGAAATCTACTGCAGTTGCCTTGAAGGTTGCAACCAATCTCTACTTGCATAATTATTCCCAAATAAGGATGCCCAAGAAGGGTGAAGGATTGTATTTGTTCTCTCCCCAGTTTTATAATAGATTAAACAATGAACAGCAGTATTTATATAATTTTCTATTACCTCTCATTTTTTCTTACCTGGAGAGACAGTGTGATTGCCATCCAGGTAATTAAATTAAATCTAGTTGGTAGCTTATGTACAGATGCATTAGGAAGTTTTTTTATTCTTATTAGCTTTGGACATCTTTCATTTTCTTTTTAATACCTGGGGAGCTAGACATATAAATCACTATCTCTTTAGAGAATAGCACCCCCATAATTTCTTCTTCTAAACAAAACTTGGAAGATTCCCAACTTTGTAACTCACTTTTGTAAATTATTAGGAGCGAACTGGCCAACTGTATGGCCTGGGGGACTGAGGTGTCCACTTGGCAGACTGGTTTGTGCATAGAGTCAGTAGCTGTCTAGGTCAGTAGTAGTTCAGTGTTTCCTTTCTCTTTAAATAATGATCTCTCATCCACACACACACACATACATACACACCAGTTTGTTGATACCTAAAGTTATTTTAACAAGCACAAGCTATTTGTGTTCCATAATTAGAGAAATCAGGCCACAAACATTTATTAAGCACCTACTATGTGCCAGGCATTGTCTAAGGTGCTGGGAAAAGAGCAAAGAGCAGGACGAATTATTAGGGGGCGTAATATGGAGTGTGTAAGTATTTTAGAACTAGACAAGTTTGTTGCATCACATCATAAATGTACTAATTTAAAATTCAGTAAATTGTTTTGAGTTGTTCACTTTAAAAGTTAATGATTAATTTTATGTTATATAAATTTCACTTCAATGATTAAAAAAAGAGAGATCCCAGCTCTGCAGGATCTTATAAGCTAGTAAGTGTAGAGAAAACACATAGAAATAACACAGTGGCTTAAATTCACAATAATGTATTAATGACAGCAAGATTTGTTGGGGGTGGGGGGAACAGAAGATACAAAATTTGGAATGAATAAATAATGGAAAGATAGAAAGAACACATGTTCAGGAGAAGGTGATTCAAAAACAACTGCCTACTTACGAATTTTACCTCAGACTCACTCTGCTTTTTCTTCTTTATACTTGGGCAATAGAATTTTAGTTAGGCTTTGATTTTTTTTTAATTAAAAAAGTGTTTTAATTGTCAAGAGTATCGCTGGTAGTTCCTCAAAATTTAAACACAGAATTATCATATGACCCAGCAGATCCACAACAAGGTATCTACTCTACAGAACTGAACACAGTTATTCAAATACATGTTCATGTGTGTTCGTAGCAGTTTTCTTCACAAAAGCCATAAGGAAGAAATAGCCCCAAACGTCCATCAATGGATGAATAGATAAATAGAATTGTGGTATATACACACAACAGAATATTATTCAGCTATGAAAAGAAATATGGACACATAATATATAACACACTAAGTAAACACACTCAAAACATGCTAAGAAACCAGAAGCAAAACACATATTTTATGTTTGCATTTATGAAATACCTATAATAGCTAAATCTATAGAGATAGAAAACATTGGTCATCGCCAGACGCTGGGGGTTGAAGGAAGAGGAATGGGGACTACGCAGTTGGTATAAGTTTCCTTTTGGAGTGCAAAATTATTTTGGAACTAGAGAAGGTGGCTGCACAACATTATAAATGTACTTATTTATAATTCACTAAGTTGTTTTGAATTGTTCACTTTTTAAAGTTAACGAATAATTTTATGTAAACTTGACTTCGATAACAAAAAAAAGTATTGAATATGTCATAGAATAAGGTTACCACAGTAATATGGAATGCTGTGTGGTACCCTCATTTATTTACTGATTCATTCATTTAACATTTTCATTGCTCATGTACCATTTGCCAAGCACCATACTATGTGTCATCATCAAGCCAGACTTAGCTGGTGTCTTCTTAGCACACTGTCTAAGTGGGATACAGACAAAAGTATTTTATATGGACCATAAAAGCTTTCCTTCTTGTGATGCCCACCTTACAGTTTACAAGTTAACTATAAGTTTTATAGTGAAAAATAACATTTTTTTCTCTTCAGTGCAAATGTGCAACAGATGTTTCTTCAAGCACCAATTTTCAAAGTTGGACGCCTCAGTCACTTTTTAAAATTCAGCACCAACTGAACCCACCATGTTAGTAAACAAAATGGATATTTGGGTCACTAAGGATGTGTCTACATAGCACAGATATTTGCAGATATAAATTCCAACCACCATTCTTCTATCAAAACCTATCTAACTGCATTTTTTTCTAAATACTTTCCAGAGAACTCACTCAGCAAGTTCTATAGTCGAGATAGGGCAATACCCCATGTAATATTCAAATATTCTGTATTGCAGAGCCCCCATGTAAATTAGCATTTCACACCCTCTGAAAAGCTGAAATATATTTATTTTACCTTATTTAAGCCAAGATTTCTTAAAGTTACTTAGTCATAGGATTTCTTTTTTTGTTTGTTTTTGTAAAAACACCTATAATAATTTGAAAGAACTAGTATTATGTGGGTCACATATTGTGAAATGCAGGTCTGGTCCTCTCAAGCTCTTCCATGAGTTAGCCCTGCCATTATGGCCAAATAATTGACTTAGCAGTGCTCACAGAGCAGGCTAATGCTCCCATCCACTGAGTTGGCTTCCTTGTTCTACACTGCACTTAGCACTGCTGAGATTATATTACTTATTATTTTGTGTAATCACTGTCGCTTCCTCTAGAGCATAAACACTGAATGTAGGGGCTTACTATTTTTTGTCCGCTGCTGTATTTCAAGTTTCTAGAACAAAGCCTGGCATCTGATAGGTGATAAATATATTTTTGTGGAATGAGCAAATAAGAGCAGGTGTTAAAAAATACATGCTGATTTATTGGCTTAATTTTTAATACATGAATATATGAATGTTATGTTCTTGTTCTGCTAAGGGGGAGATTTGCGCAGATATGTGGTGTAATCAGAATGGTTTAATAGGATTCCAAAAAGAGCAATTTCACTCACCATTTGGTCCATAATTTCCTTTTCCTGATACTATGATTGTAATAGATAATATTATTAATATTAGTAAAAATAACAAAAGAATGTGAACTGCCAAGAACATCTTGGACAGTAAATGAAACAGGATTAGATTTATTATCTGTCCATTAACTCTATTTTGCTTTATGACTAAAGAGTTGGAGAGAGCCTGGGTAAACTGATATTTTCTCCAATGTGACAGAGTGAAAGCAACCATGACTAAGCGCTAGATGACCCAAATCCAGGTCCAACTCTGCTATTAGCAGCTGGGTAAATGATCACGTAACTCGTTTTTCTGGGCTTCTCTTTTGTCATTTGTAAAATAACAGGACTAGACTAGCATGTCGTTCAGGTACCTTCTATAGTCAACGTTCCAGGATTCCCACGTTCTGGATCAATTACTTTTCTCCTTTATAAATCAACCTAACTGCTTACTTTTATCACACTGTTTTGAATTCTTTTTCTGTGGCTACATTTGTGGTCTCTTAGGAACTGACTTCAATAGGCCATTATCTGGGTTCACTGGGTCCTTGTTGTTATTCTGAGGTCAGCTTCTGCCCACTCATTTGCCATCCATCACCAGTCTCCAGACCTCCCAAACAAAACCTCTTGAACAAATCATCATTTTCAAGGGTCAGGCTGAGGGTCAAATATCCCTAAAAGCACATTTCCCACCAACTAGCACTTGGTGTACAGACTCTCATCACTCAAGAGTCCCAAATCAACTGAGTCCTGGGGGATCCGCTTGGGAAATCAGTCACATTGTCAGCTCTGTGATTCCATCCCTGCCCAGTCAGTTTATGGAGAGCATCCGCGTGGCGCATATAGGTTAAAGCTGGCCTCCTTCTCTTCCCCGTCCTTAGAGGCCAGCTCGGTCTTGTCTCCTGCAGGAAACTCAGTCCTGCCCTGTTTTGCTTCAAGATCCCCAGGGTCCCAAACCAGGGGTCTCAAGCCTCTGTTTTCTTTTTATGTTTTTCTCTGATGGAGATCTTCCAGGGCCAGACCCACTGAGGGCATTCAACTTCAGGCTTGAGCATTTTTTTTTTTGGAACAGCATCCAAGTGGGAGGAGAGGCAGACAGCGAGGAGTGGGGGAAGCTGTGTGAATGGACATTCACATTATCTTTGTTGTCTCTCAGTTGAAAAGGCCCTTGAGACAAAATGACTTCTTTTCAGTGGCTTATGTGGAGGAAGCTTCATGCTTTCAGTTGTCGGTGCTAATGTTAAATCAAATGTTAATGCAGAATCAGTATGTTAAAATAAGAACTATTCTAAATGTATGAGAGGGAAGACCATGAAGCCGTAAAAACTCCTTTAAAATAGTGTCCTCTTGTTAAATACCAAAAATTAGCACTATTTTGCTGGTTCTAAACATCGACTCTAAAGCCAAAAATTTTTTAGACTCACACAATGGATTTTTCAGGGTTCTTAAAAACATTATCATAAAACTTCCATATATTCTAAAATAATTAAACACAAGTTTTTAGAGATTTCTTGCCAAGGTCATTTGGAGATTATTCCCTGAGCTACTTTGTTTGAAATAAAAAAAAAATTGTAATGTGAATTGTAATTACTTAGAACATTGTAGAATAAAGCTACAGTAAATTCCTTCACAGTTGAACTAAACTGTTTAACACATGGAATGTCTAATTGACAATTCTGTACCAAAGTGTAAATTTGTCAAGGAAGGATACACAACAAGTTTTTTTAACATCTCAGTGAGTGCTGTTGTGGTTTGGATCTATTACTTCTGAATATTGCATGAAGCTGACAAGCACTTGTCATTTAAAGACCACATGGAGGCATTTAGTGTTCCATTTAGACATAATAACACATTATGCAAATAAGCTTGCAAAGGAAAGCTGGAGGCTGACATGAAATAAACTGTCAAACACAAGTTGCTAATAAATGAACATTTCTTTATAGATTGTCTTAATTTGGGGAGTTGAAAAATACATTTGGCTGCGGTGAATCAGGGACCTTACTATAGTGGTACTTAGCCAAGGAAGCAGTGTTTGACTTTACAACAACATTCCTTCCCTCCAATTATGACAAGAGGTTTTAGTTAAAGAAAAGTCCCAAAACTTAAATTTGATAAAAAAAAAAAAAGACATTTATAAGTAAATTGAGTTTCCACATTTTCTTGGTATAGAGATAACTTAGCTTGATTTAGTCTCATGTGATCATCTGCTTTTCAATTTTGTGCCATCTCTTATAGGTCTGATGCTTTCAGTTTGGCCCGGATAGCAGGTTATTGGAATTCAGAAGAGTTTTGACACTTGTGATTTGGACTAGACAGGGTTTCTCAAAGAATACATCAAGATCTGGAAGCCATCTTAAATATGGGTATTCTGGGAAGCCTCATTAAAAATGCGTATTCCTGGGTCCCAACCAAGACTGACCTAATCAGAATTTTGGAGAGGAGAGCCAATGAATTTGCATTCTAAAGAAGCAGCACAGTCATTCAATAGATGTTGACAATCTCTGGAACTAGACAGTCCCTGAAGGTCCATGACAAGTACAATTTCAAGATTGCTAGAGCTGGAATTTGTACTGCGAATCAAGTGTGACATGCAGTTGGGAACTGAGTTGTTCCGAGTGAGCCTGGCTCAAGATGCAGCACCTGCAGCCCAGCTAGGCTTTGTTCTCTATTTGTCCTCATGTCTCAGTAGCTCCCAGGAAGCAGCACCAGAACTACCACAAGACTGAACTCTTTCTCCAGGTAATGGCCCATCAGGGCAGAGCTGGCAGAGGATGGAGTGTTACAACCGGAGGGCATGGCCAGCAAAAGGGGAAGGTCTACACCTAGGACAAACTGGTGAAGTGGCTGAGCTTCCTCTCACCACCTGGAGTCTCTGCTCAGAGGTAACCTTGAGGGCTTTGGGTCATTTGTTTTCACAGAACATGGAAAAGAAACTAAAGTTTCTTCAGTAGCCCTCAGACCTCTTCTGGAACCCATAAACCATCAGAACCAAGAATACCTTTTTTGTTCCCTGGCTCTGCTGTGCTGTTGGCTATTTGAGCAGTGAGGTCAGACTTTAATACATTCATATCTGCATCCTTTGATTGGGCTTTTGAATTAGTCCCAATTTTTGTCCCTTGTGCAAATGCCTGAAAAAAATGCTCCCTTTGCAGGCAACATCTCATCTGGTTCCATCCTAATCTGTTTCTGAAGCACACTTGTTGCTGCTTCCAATTCCAGTCTCTTATCACTTCAGTGGTCCAACATCCATACTGACAAACTCTCCCCTTGATCAGACTTTAGTCAGGCTCCTCAGAGTCCTCTTTTCCACTAGGCCTCAATCTTGACCCTGTCCTTGCTGGACAAATGACAACCCTGCATAGCCCAGTTGACTTAAACTCACTAAGTCAGTTTAGTGAGAATCCCCCACCCTGGATGATATCTGATCAAATTTCTCACCCCCCACGATCTGATCACCCTGACATGCTTTCACCAAGAATCCTGCTAAGTCTGTTTAGCAACAGTCTCCTTTACCCTCCATGTCTTGTCTTAGTAATTTTCTGGACACTGACTCCCTCATTCTCTTTGTTGGCTATCACCCCCAGCTCCTTTGCTGTACTTGGAGTGGAGTGGAGTCCTGTCCCCTATTGTGAGAGCCTTGACACCTATTGCATTAGAACTGAGTAGAGACTTCCTTACTGTTTTTACAAGTGTCAGAATAATTTTCTCTTTAACACTATATACATAAAGGAACCAAATTCCTGCATACAGAGAAGGTTAAGACCTAACCTTTTTGTTTTACAAACAATAAAAATGGCGCCTGAAAAGCTACGTGAGCTATTTAAAGATATTTTCTTCTTGTTGCAATGTAAGCCAATTCCTTTTAGTACTACAGTGAATCAAATCAGAAAAGCTGCTAACTTTCCCAGATCCACATACTGTACTTTAAAGCCATGAATGTTCTGGTTATCCGGTTTTCCCTGTTTAATAGGTTGGAGAAAAAACAGCCATTTATCAAACTTATGAAGCTCAAACTATATAGTTAGGGAGAATTTCCAAAGAAGGTTTATATATCTTCAATATAAAAAATAGTATCCTGAAGCCAGAACTCTTCCATTAAAAAAAAAAATCTCTCAACTCCTTCCCTTTTGATTGTATTGTTCTTTAGCGGAAGTTACCCAGTAAAAGGCCTGAAGAGTAAACACAGGGCAAGCAATTGTGATCACTCTTCCTCGCCCTGGCCAAAAGCTTATTAGATCATATTGATTTACCAGCTCTTTCCTTGCAGGAATAGCCTAATTAAACGCTTAGTACTGCCTTCGAAGATGAGTTCAGCTCAATAGTTATCTTGGGTTCTAATTTTCGAAGCCCTCCCTTCTAGGATTATATTTTGGGTAATGAGAATTAAATGTTGATGTCTTAAATTGACACCCTTCCTATTTTTTAATATATTATTTCCTGGAGCAAAAATGATGGAACTCCAAGTTTAAATTGGGTCCAATCACAGAATATTTTTACCTTGAGTACAAAGATTATTCTCTTGCTTACTGGCAAGAGAATGACAATTCTGATGTTCCTTCTTTCTTCAAAAAGTTATTTGAGGAAAATTTCAAAGTCATCCTCTTTTAAGCTTTGGAGTGGGTATTCCCTGTGTTCAGGATATTATCTCCTTTTTTGAGTAATGGAGTCTATTTTTAAGAAAGAGAGAGTGAGTGAGAGCTGGGGTTGGGGGGGAGGGGCAGAGGAAGAGAGAGAGAGAATTCCAAGCAGGATCCACACCCACTGTGGAGCCTGAGGGGGGGCTCAATCTCACAACCCTGAGATGACGACCTGAGCCAAAATCAAGAGTCTAATACTCAATGGACTGAGCCAGCCAGGTGCCCCTGGAGTCTTTTCTTAATGGGCATTTTGTCTTTTTAAAAGAAAAAGACAATATTGAGGACTTTTCTGTTTTGTTGTAAAGCCATAAGATCTAACTCCTGGGCATAACTTGGGCAGAGTAAAAGCTTTTAGGGTGGCTGTTAGGAAAAAGTAGGACATACGGGTTTGGAGTAGCTATAGTCTTGGTGAGGTTGGTTCATGATTGCTTCCTGCTTAAAACTTCCTGCTTAAAAACTTCCTGCTTAAAACTTCTGCTTAAAACTGCCCACATGAGAGGTCTTTGTTAGAAATATTCTTCTATACTTAATTACTTTCCCAACTGATTATTTAACATTTGATTATTTTTTAGTCTAGAGGAGGTAAGTGTGAGAAACATAACTGCATTTGTGCAACTGAAAAGCAAAAAAGAAGTTTTACTCTCTCCCTTTGTTTGGTTCCTGTGAAATTAAGGATATCATCAACACTCCAGGGCATTTGAAAACAAATTTCCTTTTTGGAGGCTTTGATGGCTAGCAAATAGGCTGCGGATTTACCATGCTTCACAGAGCTGAAGGAGCCTCACACGGGCCGGTCTTGCTAGACATTCACACATGGTGTAATGCGGCCTCCACTTTCAGTTCAAAGCAAGCATTGTCTCCTGGGTTTTCACTTAGCTTCTATTGCTGCTTCTCATTTATTTTGAGATAACAGTTCACTTCAAACTAGATAATCTTCTGATCAGGAAAAAAAAAAACCTAGTTCTCTTCCCTCATAAAATAACCTTTTCTTTGAAGACACAGTTCAGTAAATCCAATAAATTTTGAGGCAGCATGACTTTTCATTGGCTGAGTACTAAGATAAGATATGAAAAACAAAGTCTTTTAAAGATGCTTTTGGTACAAGACTTTCTTTTGCTGAATTTAGAAAACCCATTCTACACATAAAATGATTTGACAATATTAGCCCCCAAGTATTAGAGGTGTATCTGTGCAGTTTCAGCTTTTGAGCTTTGCATGTGGAACAGAAGAGAAAGCAAGACAAGCTAATGTAGTTGATTTGTTATTGACAAGCTAAAGGGAGTTCAAACATGAATTCAAAATGCTGTTGATTAAACAGCAGATCCAGAGAAATTCATCTCAGAAATTGAAAAAATAGCGAGATGGACTTGAAAAGCACAACGCGAAGGAAGCCCTGTTTTAGAAGATGACTGCTGGTGGCAGTTTGGGGACCTCATGTGCTGGTACTGTCAGTGAACCCATGATTTCTTTCCAAGGTTAGCGAATAAAGTCAATTAAAAACAATCTTAAGTCTGATTGGGAAAAACAAAATCCACACCAAAAACAACAGTGGGCTTTCTCCATTGGAAGCCTGAAAATGAAGTTCGTTAAAAAAGTTGTTTTGAAATTCACAACTTTTGGATTCTGCCCAAAGTCTCCTGCAAATGTGAATGTGCAAGTATATATTGGTAATATGTATGCAAAATTCTGGGCAACATATTTTGAGATTCATTGCAAGTCCCCAAACATGCCTGATAAATGATCTAACTACGCACAACTAGAATTATAATTAAAATTTAAGTTTAAATTTATACAAATGCTTTGTGGACTCCTGGCTGATAAAAATAAAAATACCAGTGAATATTCAGTTGGAGTTTCAGTTTATGAAATTCAGTTCATTCATCATGGTAGGATTCCTGTAAGAGTCCTGTGAATAGACAGGGCAGGTTACATAATCTCCATTGTGAAGGGAGGGTAAAAAATAGCTAAGATTTATTGAGGGTCAACTACAAGCCATACATCATTTGACCATTTTGCGTGTATTAACTCATTTATTCCTCTCCATAGCCCTCAAAATAGATGCTATTATTGTGCCATTTTGCAGATGAAGAAATGAACACACAAGAGAGGCTGAGCCATCTATTCAAGGTTGCATGGCCAGAAGTGGTGGAGCTGGGATTCAAGCTGAGGAACAATTACTACCCCATTTTGTAGATGAGAACCTGGAGGCTTTGCAAGGCGAAGAGCCTTGTAGATGATGGTCAAAAAGGTCAAAAGCCTAGTAGATGATGGTGCAGAAGTTCACAGGCGACCTGACTCTAAAATCTTCCTTTCACCACTTTATTACAATGTTTCTTTTAACTGTGGTTTCTCACTTTTTGATCTGATGTTAGGATATTTAAGCACTGTGTTGCTTAATTCTGGCCACTGTACACAAAAGGTATATTGGCTTCTTTCTCTTACCACATGAATTTCAGAGTCTATTTCTAGTTTACAGTTTTAATAACATGCAGATCGATGGCTTTTACTTGGGATATTGAAGAAAGGTTGAGGGTGGTACAGGCATGGTTGGAGGAGAAGGTGCAAAGTATGTAGAAATGAACCAGGATCACTGGGAAACCATTTTCCAAATATATCAACTGAAGTGTCTGAACAAATGTACCATATCAGGGTGGGGTGGAGTGGGGGGCTTTCAGAAGAAAGGAGCCCAGGCTTGTGCAATTTCAGGAAGCTTCCGCAGCTGCACCTGATACTGTCTCTAGTCTGGGTGAAAACTGCTAGAGAGAGATTCCTTCTCTACACTCTCAACAAGCGGTCTCCTGTCCTTTTTGGAAAAACTTTCGTGTTGTAGATAGGACCTGACAATTACAAAGTACAATGTTAGAACTGTTTTTCTCTATCTCGATAATGTACTTTATCTTTAATTTGTGGGCAGCTATCATTTTCATGCTATCTGTGGCCATTTAAAATCTGTATAATTTTTCCCCCTTATTGTGACTGAGGTAAAAATAGGTCCTTTCCCTTTAGGATTCTCTCTACTAAATGTACCTAGTTTGCATTCATTATTCCTGTGTTATGAATTATTTTTCAATGTGGATTTTGTAATCCAGTATATTAGCTATCTATTCCTCCCAGATTTGTGTCATATGTCAGTTTGAAAAGTAGATCTTAACAAAGCTGATGACGAATACAGAGAGAAAAAGAGAGGGAGGGATGGGAGAGGGAGGGAGGAAAGGAAAGGAAAGGGAACTTCGTAGGGCCAAATATGAAAACTTGTGTATAAGGCCTCTCTCTGGGAGAATACTAACTAATCACATCTATCCATATTCTTTGGATGTGGCTGATTAATAAACTATTAAGATTTCTGACAATACTATTACCTAATAATGTTCAAGGATGCATGTTTTGAGTCAGACAAGTATAGGTTCATACCCTAGCCCTGCTGTTTTGGCTATGGACAAATAATATAACATTTTTAAAACTTGGTTTCCTTCACTGAAAAGTGGGTATTATAATACTTATCTTGTTGTAAAGCTCGAGATTTTATATATGCCTGTGTGCACATATATATATAACATATATATACAATCTCCCCCAGAAGAGTACCTGCCAAACAGTAATTATTCAACAAATGATAGCTATTATTATTGTTGTTACCCATGAGGATATTGTGGGAGAATCTGATTAATCTATGTCTTTCTGTATCAGACTAATACCTGATCAAAACAAGTAATGAAGTGTATTTGGCTTGGTTTACTTTGTGGATCACTGATGATCTATTTACATTTATGTCTCTTATTCTTGGAAGAATCTAGTAAACAGATTTAATCTACTCATGTTCTCAGCTTGTAAAACCTTTGATGTTTTCATGTTTCTGTACACAATGGAGTAAAACCTTGCTTTTCTATCTTTCAACTTTCAAACTTTTCAAATCCACAGTTTGGTGTGCCACAGTACACTTGCCATCGCGGAGGACCAGAACTAAATAAATAGTTGAGGAGGTAAGCTTTTATTCATGCCTTTATCTGTGGAAAGTCAACCTGGCTTTAGTTTTCTTTAGCGGCCACTTTCTAGAAGTTCTCAAAAACTTTGTTTCCCCATCAAGTTAAGTGAAATGAACCAGAAAGATTTCAATGCTGGTAAAAAGTCAAAAGAAAGAAATGGAAAGATTTTGTGGTGGGCAAGAATGTGAATTATGTGGCAGAATTGGTATTTTTTATTCAATAGCTAATTTTGCACCATGTCATGTGTTGCTGTGGATGAGAGGTTTCAGAGATACTGAAGATTTATTTCAGATTAAATCAGATCTTATTGCTTTTGACTAAAACGTAGACATATTGGTGAATGTTCTTGTGATCCCCAGGGTAAGTCTGAATGGGTTTCTAAGTATGCCAAGAGATAACTTTTCAGATATAAGTTTGTAAGCAGGATTCAACCAACATTTTTTGTTTTTCTTTTTGTAGTTTCTAAAATAACATCAGCTCTGAGATACTTCATAACCTCAAGAAAATATACCTTAGTTTATTACATGCATTTTATCTACATTTTCCTGTCACTTTAGACTTCAGGAATAAGGTTCAGTAATTTTAAAACTCAGTGTGGTGACACAGAAAACCACTGTCATTATTAACTTTCAAATCAATGAAGAGAGTAGAATGTTTTAACAAAAGAGCTAATGGCTGTTTTCTTTCACCTATGGTTGGAATAACTAAATAGCATGGCCTTTTATGTGACACTGAAAGGGAAACAGAGTCTGACTTTTAATATCTGACTTTTGTAGAGAATGTCTTCGGCAAATGTCCAATAGGTTTCTATTTTATTCTTCTCTTCTTAAATAGATGTTCTTCATTTCAGGAATGATATGACTCTTATTATTGAACATTTATTTAGTACTGGCAATAGACTCAGCTCTGCACTGAATACCATAGAGTAGGAATAATCCCTTCCCAGTGGGCTTCGTATAAAAATAAGGTAAACAAAACCCCTATATTAAGAGATAATTATCCATGACATGAGGCAAAGGTAGAACACTACACAACCACTCCACTCTTTCAGAAGGCATTTTAATACACAGAAATGGATGGGTGAGAGCCCACACCTCGGTGCTGTCATCTGGAATGCTGGTAACCGCCCCCCCCCCCCAAGCTCAGTTAAAAAGCACAGCTGAATTGAGCACAAAGAGAAACCCATGGATTTGTGAATGTTACTGTGCCTTCAACGAAGCTTCATCTCAGCACTATGATGATTTAAAAGCAGTTGTGATTTTCCTAACATTGCTACAATTTCGACCACCCAGCTATTTTGCTCCTTTGTGATTTTGAATGAATTATTGATAAGGAATACTTCAAAGGTGTGCAAAAAAAATTCTTTTACACTTAACATTTATAAAACAATGATGTTGATGGAGGGAAAAAGAAAACCCCTGTCAATATTTTTCTGAGACTAAACAATAACAAAGTGCCTTCAGGATTCATTTTAATGAGAAATACTAGGTGGCTCTGTGGAAGTCTCGAGACAGGCAGTGCACACTAGGAAATTAATTATCGCTTGGCAGCCAGGCAAATGTATGCGGCTTATGGTGGCATTGTAGAAAATAAATATTCTTTTAATCAGCAATGCTGGCTTATTTCCTCAAAGGTAACATCAAACTCTAAATGCATAAGTCACATATATTTAGGAAAGGATTTCAAAACAAAGGGTTGGCTTGGCTTTTCTGACTACTATTTTCAGGTTAGTGTTTGCACAAGGCTTCCTTCACGTAAGGTACAACTGATCCCTTAGTCTTGTCCACGCTCAGAGAACAGGGCTATCATTACCGACAGCATTTTATCTAAGCCTGACTCTGATCTGAGCTGGAGGAGACACTGACTTTCATGATGGTTTTATGGATCGATGATTCAGGTGGTTCTCCAGATAGCTCTGCTGGGTTCCTGGGCCATGTTTGCAAGTCAAAGCTGCATCTCCTCCCCTAGGTGGAATTTCTCAGCTCAAGGATTCACTTCTTAGCTGCCTCCAGCTCCTGCAGTTGGCAGCTGACAGGGCAGCGCTAGTAATGCAGCCGGAGTCTTCAAAGTGGCAGGTGATAAGAGAGGCTGGGATTTTAACAGCATAATGAATTAATTCACAAACTCACTGAGCACAAATGATAACTTTGGTACAATTTCCAGTTACAATTAGGAGGGGATTGTATTGTTTTACAGGATAAAGGTATTAGGCCTGATTCTTGTAATGTAATGTGTAGCATACTGGTATCTTTGAGGAAAAGCCAGGTTCTGGATGTGTGAATTTGTCCGTGACCAGCTCCTGAAATGGATGCAAATTGAAATGAGTGATTTCTGTGATAGTGAAGTGTGCTGTAGCGTAGCCTCTGTACCCAGATCCTTAAGAGAGGCTGGCAGGGCCTTAGAATTTCATTTTGCCTGAACTTTTATCAAAAAGCAGCATAACCAACCCTTCTCCAAATTTATGCCAAACTTTTATTCTATTTTGAGTTCATTCAGGCTGAACACGCAATCTTCATTTTATACTTGAACCTCGTAACCATTTCAGTGACTGCCTTCAAAATCAACAGATTCAAGACAACTTCTAATTCCTAAGTTCATCATGGAAAGGGAATCATCCATATCTTCCCTATTATTTCTGGTGTTTCCACCAAAACTGTTTCTTGTAGAAGAAATACAATTTTAAATCTCAGAGACAATGCCCAAAGGAACAAGTTTCCCCTCTCTCAGAATTTGATTGGCATCATCAACAGTATTTTCAAAAAGGAAATTGTGAGTTTATATGTTAATAAATGAGTATGTATGCTAATGTCTATCTTAGAATGATTTTCTATTATTTTTTTTTCTTTTTCAGATTGTTGAGCTGCTAAAGGTAATCAATAAAATCTATTGTGGTTACCTGTAGAATGCTCGGAGTAAATACTAGTTATACAGGATAATTAAAAATTATCATTTGGTGATAATAGAGGTGAAAGATATAACGATAAAATACTCTTTCCTTCAGATGACTGACTTACACTGAAATGATATATTCATTCAATACAATGAATATTCAGTGAGATTCAATAAATATTCATTGGACACCTGTGCTAGGCCCTAGGGATATTAAGATGAGAAAGATTCAGTATTGGTTACTTACCATGGTAGATTGTATTGTTGTTCTTAAATATTCACTCCCCTTCCTAGAATAAGAGGATTGAGTGTGTCCCTTCCCTATCCCTCGGGTGTGTGACTGACTTTAGCCAATGGCACATGAATGGGCATGATGCATGCTACATCTGAGCAGAACATTTAAGAAGCATTGATGTTTCCGTCAGCACTCTTGCTCTTTTCCCTCTGCTGTGAGGATGACATGTCTCAACAAAAAGATGCTTTTATCTCAAAGCATAACCCTAACCCTAAACTGAGTCCTGGAATGAGAAGATTGAACAAAGCCCCAGCAGATGACCTGCAATGGCCAACGTGTGTCAACTCGTTGGTTATTGTAAGTCACTGAGATTTCGGAAGCTGTTTATTCACCACAGTGAAGCCAGCTAAAACACTTCATGTGGAGTTCGACTACAGTATGTTAATCTAAGACATTAAAAGTTCTGACAGTCTGCTTAGAATTTCTGACCAAAAAAAGAGACTAGTTCTAGTCCAAGAATCCTACAAACTAAAGTTATGTAACAGGCTTGAGATGGATTGTGAGCAGATTACAACTGGGTTATTCTGGCCAAATTTGGATACTGGAAAACTTCAGGGAATTTATCGGGTGTCTATCTTCAGTGAATTCAGTTTACCAAAAGAAAGAACTCCACCATAATTCAATTGTCTTAGATATACTGACCTGGTCCAAGTCAACTGGTAGCTCAAGGTCAAAGCTTCCGTGTTTTATTTATCCAGTGGAGTGAGAATGAAGGCTTTCACATGGCAGTTCACATGGCAGAGTTGTCCATGCCTAACATGCTATTGCCTGTCAGTACATGTTAGATTTAAACAAACATTTGTCACTATCTTAGGGTCCAGGTTAACGTGGGTGGAGAGGATTCTTATATAAACTAAAGTATGAGAAAGTGTGTGTGTGTTATGATGTATGTATGTGTTATGAGGTGTGTGTGTGTGTGTGTGTGTGTGTGTGTGTGTGTGTATAAGGGAGAGAGGGAAGGACAGAGGGAGGGAGGGAAGCTAAGGGTTTAATGCAATTCACACTGTATTGTATTTTTTAAGATCTCTATTATGCACCTGCACATACCAAATACCAAGTGAAAAACTCTATCATATTAAGGAGAAAAAAGCTAAAACACCAAGGTCAGGGTGCTGGGTGGCTTAGTCATTAAGGGTCTGACTCCTGATTTCAGCTCCGATCATTATCTCAAGGTTGTGAGCTTATGTCAGGCTCAGTGCTGGGAGTGGAGCCTGCTTAAGATTCTCTCTCTCCCTCTCCTTCTGACTGCCCCATGCCCCCAAAAAATAACATTAAAATTAAAAAAAATTAAAAACCAAGATCATTTAACATATTTATCTTTATAAATATGTTAAATATTCCAGGACATATTTGTCTATACACATCCTTTGCCAGTTCCCTTTCCTTAGACTTTGGTACTAGGATACATGATGTGGTAGACATTACTAATGCTCCCCAATGTTTGGTTCCCCTCTCCTCCCTTGGTACATGGCACATTCCATTCTCTTTACTCCTCCGGCAGCCAGGTAGGTCATGTGACTGGTTCTACCCATTGGATCTGAATGGAAGTGCTGTATGTCACTCCTAGGGGGAGGTCCGGCTCCCCCGCTTTGTATTCTCTTGCCACAGATACTCTAGAAGACAACTGCTCAGAGGATAGTGCCACCTCATGGCATCTGAGTGGATCCTTGACTCACTGCCTGCATGTGGAAGGGAGTTTTTGTGATTAAGAAATAAGATTATCATATAGTTTGTGAACACTTCTCATTTTTTGCCTTGGAACTAGAGTTCTTTTATTTTCCAAAGTCTGTCCTTCCTTCTTTCTTTCCTTTCTACCTTCCTTCCTTCCTCCCTTTGTCCTTTTTCTTTTCATTCCAAAGTATTTATGGAACATGAACCATATGCCAGGATCTGTACCAGAATTACAACGAAAAACAGTAGAGACATAGATCCTACCTCACGGATTTATGTGAGGATAACTCCATTTTAAAAAATTCCTTTATTCTATACCAGGCACTCCACAAAATTATCTCATTTAATCCTCCTCATAACACTAAAAGCTAGATCCTATTGTTATCCCTAATTTATTGATAAAGAAAATGACCTTGAGCAAAGTAAGTGACATGGCCCAAATCATACAGGTAGTAAAGGGCAGGGTTGGGCTTCAACCTTGAGCTGTTTGCTGCTGAAGCCCTGGTGTTTAAACACTAGACTATAGCAAGGGGTAACTTTGCTTCTCTGGACAGTTTGAAGCACACTTATTTTTATTAATACATAGATCTGTTGAAAGTAGACATGTCTCCCCTCTCTAGGCAAGAGTCTGGGCTTTGATGTTTTGATCATAATGAGAAAGGTCTCCAGAGACAGATGAGTCAGTTTTTCTCCCCCTGACTTGCTGTCTGAAACAATGCCAGGCCAGATTCCGATATGGCCCTCGGTGCTTTCATCCTTTGGCGGAAAGTGGCATTCCTCATCTGTGTGGACCGCCTTGGGACCCATGCTTGTGGTGTGTCTGCGCATGTGCGGGGACACGGTTGGGAGGGGGGTGTCCTCTGACAGCCCGCCCTGAGCGCAACCTTGCAGTACTTCCAACGTAGTAAGGGGCAGTAAAAATACCCTTTCTTTGGGAAGAACTGTGGACCCATTGTGACATCCAATCACAACTTTTAAAAAATATTATTTGGGGGACACCTGGGTGGCGCAGTCAGCCAAGCATACACCTTCGGCTCAGGTCATGATCTCAGAGTCCTGGGATGAGCCCCCCATTGGGCTCTCCGCTAAGCGGGGAGCCGGCTTCTCCCTCTCCCTGCCGCCGCCACCCTCTCTCCCCGCTTATGCTCCCTCTCTTTCAAATAAATAAATAAAATCTTTTAAAAAATGTATTATTTGGAATAAAAAGGAGAGCTTTTCATGAACCTACTTATTATTTTGTTTCCCCAAAGGAGTTAGCAGGGTTTTGAATCAAATCAGGTTAAAGGAAGGATTTTCGATGTCACGGCCTCCTCCTCACTGCTGACAGACAGCTTATCTTTTTGGAAGAGGCACTTAGAAACTTTTGCCTTCTTGCTTAGGAACACTTAATAATAATTACCGTGTATTAATCTCGTTTGCTTACCCTGAGCTGCAGCGTCTCGGCTTCTCAGGCCACTTCCTGGAGCCCACCGCGCGGGAGCCACGGAGAACAGCCATGTTTCTCCAAGCGTGGACCATTGGTCACGTGCTTCAGAAAAGCCTGGGGTTGTTATTAAAGAGGCAGATCCCAAGCCCCTTTGCAGACACACCGAATCAGAGGCTCTGGAGAAGGGGCGTAGCACTGAGCACTTTAACAAGCTCTGAGGAACTTCTCGCTCACACCCTCAACTTTGAGAACAGTGGGTGGGGACAGAGGCCCTCTCGGCTGGTCCCTGGTGCAGGCCCTGCTGACAGCTACCCTTTTATTCCTGTCCTACCCCCCAACTTTTAATAGCCTTTCAGAGCTCTGAATAATAACTTTTGTATTAAAAATAACCCACGGGATGGAATAAATACTTCTTTTTAAAGTAGATATCAAAAACACAACCTTTGAGAAACCACAGCTTCCTCTGTTGTTCTCCATTGTGCATTTTCAAATAAGATTTCTCTCCTTGAAAGAAATTTCACTTACAGCCTAAAAAAGCTCTTTTAAAACAATTTTTAAAATTAGATTTGCTGCCTTGTGCCCCCACAGTACCCCATGCAGGCACCTGTAAAGACACCTAATGGAAAGCCCAATGGAAAGCCCATTGACCCCATAGTAGAAAGTGAAATTTAGGCCCATTTACCCATCCTTTATTGCTGTTTTATTACCATGATTCCTTTTTTGGGGTTTCTTCTCCTTAGCATAAATCTTTTCTTTCGTTCAGTCACCTCATCACACCCTCTTTCTACATTTATTTTAAGCATATATTTAGGTTTTGAGACTGAAAGTCCCCGCAGACTATTTACAACAAAGCCGGACCCTGAAGGATTAGCCAGGGGGAGGAGAGGGGGAAAGCAAGGATCTCCCTGGTGCATTTGAGGACGACTGGGTTTGCTAGAAGAAATGTAATGATCAGAACTCACATTCTTGTGGGAGGCTCAGCAAGAACATATCATTTCAACATGCAGCCGACAACTTACCCAAAGTTTCAGGAAAAAAAACAACCGAAAAACAGTTCCTTCTAGCTGTAGCAAGTTACGTAGGCTATGAATTATTTTATTGAACAGCATTAAGTGCTTTCCTGTTGGAAATGAGGAACTTATTAATTATTTTAAGTTTGAAGTAATTAAGCCAGGCGCTGTCAGGCTGACACTGTTTTCTCAGCAGGCGGCTGGATTCTTCCAGCAGAGTGAAGGATTTTTCCAGTCCCATATGCTGAGCTACAGGTGAGCCAGTTGGTAAATATGTGACACCTTTTAATTACACCTCGTTGCAAGCTGTAGCTTGTCTTGTGAATTACTTGATCATTTGTTGCGCTCCCGTGAAAGAGAAGATATTGGTGGGTTTCCCTAGGAAGGGGTGGGGGTAAGGATGGAGGAGTGTCTGAGTGCATGGAAAGGAGGAAGATCAGCACTATGCTAGGTGTTTTAACATTATTTCAGGGCCTTCAGATGACCTTCTAGTACAAGTTCTGGAAAGGCAGTTGGCTGAGCACTTGCAAGAATGCAGATAGCACTGGGCACAAACATTTCGCAGCAGCCCCCTAAGGCCTGGGTGGCAGGAAAGACAGAGCTTTTCTTTTCTATTCATCTTCTTTCTGAGCTTTTCCTATAAGCTTTACCAGGCACCAGCTGCCCAACTAGATTCCAGGTGCATGATGGAGAACTTCTGAATTCACATCTGCTCAAAAGAGGAATGAGAGAGAAAAAAATGGAACAAGGAGGGCTGAGATGGGAGCATTTCAGCTGAAAAGACAGACTTTCACATACCTGGAAAAGTTTTCCAAGTTATTTATTTTTACAACGCTAAAATTCCAAGGGCTCCTTTTGTAGCCATGTTTCCAACCCTTCCTTGCATCAGTTTGGTAAGAGTTTAGAACAGATTTGTCTTTGGCAGTCCTACCCCATGCTGCCTACCACTGCCATCTCCGTAGCCAACACCAAGTTCGAACAAGTTCCTGCCCCTCCATCAGCCCTCCACGTAACAGAGCATGATTACAGCCTAGGGTAAGCGGTATGTTGCCCATTTATCTCCTGTCATCCAATGTTTGGGAAATTTTCTTTTCTGGGCTCAAAATTTACTTGTTCTTACTCTGTGCCTTCCGCTGGATAACAACTGGCTAATTTAATAATGACATTTGTGCTAATGTGTTGATCCAGTCACTCATTTATTTAACCATTATTAATTGCCTGTTTTATGCCACCGTGGAAACATTGCACAAAACAAATATGGTCCCTCCTGCCTAGAACTTATCTTCTAATGTGAAAGAAATCTTTCTAGACTCCATATGTGGTAAGCCTGAATCTCCATCCTCAAATTTAGGTGGGCAAGAAATATATTAACTTTTGGAAAAATCCATTTAATTTCAAATTCAAATCTCTGTGTTGCTGGCTTAGTGGAAAATTCAATCTAAGTGATTTTCTTTTCATGCTCTATACAGTTTATACACAGAGAGATTGGGTCCCCGTGTTCCCTGCAATACAGTGCTCTCTCAACACAATGAGCCTCCATAGTCACCAGGGCAGGGGGAGTGGGGGCACTATGTGGAAGGGAAAAATTCAAGCTGCTGCCACTCTTGTGGTTAGGAACAGAGGGCAAGGGCAGGGATAGGGAAGAGGGCATGAAGGCAACATCAACAGTGACAGGGTTAGGGGTGCAGTAAGGGGCTATAAAGGGGTGACCATAGGCTAGAGGCCTAGGGTCAGGGACACCAGAACTGGGCCTCTGGGGTCAGTGTTTGTGAGGAGTCCACTGGTCCTGGAGTCTTCTAGTTATAAATAGGGCAAGGCCAGGGGGTGGGGAGTAGGGACTTCCTGAGAACACTTCCCCAAGAACCTACAGGGCAGGAATGGGGTAAGGGAGGAGGGCATCCAAGAGAGAGAGAAGAGAGCGGGTGGCCTTAGAATTCTGTTCTCTTGTGGACTGGGGTGCTCCGAGGCTCAGACACTAGTAGGGCAGGCTGAGTACGGCTGTGGGTGAGGAGCAGTATTTTACCCAAGTGCCCCAAAGCTCTAGATTCAGAAAGATGCGTGTGTGCGCACACATGTACACAGTCTCTTGGAATCCCCTCACCCCCACCTTTTTTCTTAATGTGGACATGTAGTACACAGCCTTACCCATTTCCCAGGGAAAGAGCTGCAGCTTCGACCTGGTCATCAGGTGATTTAGCACACGCTAAGTCCCCTGTGCTCTACACACGTGCAGCCTGGAGGCTGCCGCCCACCTTGCTGCATGCCTGTCCCCCCCCTCCCCCGCCCGTTCCCTTTCTCCCAGGTGCCTTCAGGCTTACCCCTGGTCTATCTGGGCTGCCCACTCCCATTTCCCGGAGAAAGCAGGGGGGTTAGGGGTGAGGTAGAGGGGAATGGTGGAACCTCAGAGAAGGGGATGGCCATGGTCTTCAACAAGTTACTTGAGGAGGGGGGAGGGAGGCAGGAAGGGGTAGGGAGAATATCTGTGCAGGTTCTGGGGAGCCCCCACCTCCTCGGGTGGCTCAGTCCTCAGCGCCTGGTCCAGCCTCTACCCTCAACACTCACAGCAGGGCCTCCTTCCTGTTTGTGGCACCCGTGAGACGAAGACCAGACTGGACTGGAGCACAGAGGAGAGGGAGGGGCACATGACAAAGACCGAGGAGTAGAGGAAGGAGCACAAGTTGATGGCGCAGAGCGGGTTAGACTGCTTGTAAGAGCAGCAAGATGACACGAAGGAAATGAATATCAACGAACTGAGCCACAAAAAGCTGACCATTGAATGACAGTCCAAGAACTCTCAGTCCAAGGCACAAATCGCCAGACAGCTCTAGAGAATACAATCCGTTCTCATCACTGACGACTGCATCCTTTTTGATCCTGCGTTATGTATACAAAAAAAGAACACTACCATTACAGCAGAAAATTCTGCATTGTTCCATGAGTCAAGTTTTTGTATATAAAATAAAGAAAATAAATGCCGTCATCACATTTATAATCAAAATTTGTGAACTCCACAGTTCTCACGTTATAGTTCTATTTTAACTGAAGAAAACTATCCTTGTATCTTGAAAGGCAACATTAACACACAGCATTTTTCAAATAGCAAAATTTAGTTACCTTATTTTGGTTACTTTCAACATTGTGTTTAAATTTTTTAAAAGTTTTTTTATTAAGCATACTTTCACAGACTAATTTGTTCAGACTGTACACATATTAAAAAGTCAAGCATGCTTTTTTCCTGCCTAAAACACAAATACAATAGTCAATATATATTTTTAATGGAGTCCTATTTTATAATGTTACCTTGCTGAATATGTTTTATATTAGTGAATACTCGTGATCATTAATATATTATTTAGGTTGGGGCATCTGGGTGGCTCAGTCCATTAAGCGTCTGCCTTGGGCTCAGGTCACGATCCCAGGGTCCTGGGATGGCACCCCCATTCCGCAGTCGGGCTCCTAGCTCAGCGAGGAGTCTGCTTCTCCCTCTCCCTCTGCCTGCTGCTCCCTCTGCTTGTGCTCTCTCTCTGTCAAATAAATAAATAAATTCTTTAAAAAATACATATCTATATATTATTTAGGTCAAAATGTCAACACAAAATTACCAAACTTTTGGTCAAAATGTAATACTCGTAACCAAACCAGCAGTGTTTAGAGCTGGGCCATACATAATATGCTTTTTTTTTTTTCGGGTTAAGTGTCCCAAAAGAGTGTAAAAGATTTAATGGAAAGTAAAATGTCATGCAGCTTTACCAAAGTTTAAAGCATGTTTGCAAATATTGCTGCCTATTGGAACGTATGTACAGGAAAGTTGTGGGTAGAGACAGTTGGCTTTTCACTGTAGCTAACCTCTGCTTTGTGGATTTGAAACCACACAGTTTTACCAGCAAGTTTACAAAATCATGATTAATTTAGAAACATCCAGTAGAATGAAGTTAAATGATTATTTTTAATTTGATGTATTTTGAAGTGATCCCTCATATCACAACGGTACCCACAAATAAACACCTTTTGCAACATTAAAATTCTTAAAAATTGAATTCAGCATGTCCATTGATTACTTGACTCAGTGGAGATGCTCACAGCTATTAGTTATCCTGGGGCAGTATGGCTTTGGTTGGGCTCTGCCGAAGACTAATGAACTGAACTGCGAGGCAGTCTCTTGCCCTGTACTCTGTCCTTTCCGTTAGGACATCCTATTTCATTATTTTTTTAATTTACTTTTTATAAGTCTATTTTTTAAATTACTCATTTCTTCATAAAACAAAGATGCACCATATGTACAATATTAAAAGGAAGTCACACTAAAAAGATACTTAAAATAATGGTATTTCTGATAAACACATATATTTTGGAAAATATGAAGATGCCAAACACAGAAATTTATTGAGAGAACCAGTCACCAAATAACAAGTTTCTTTTTAATTTAGTACTTTTGGAATCAGCTTGGTACTGAATAAAACATATTATTATATGTTTAATAATATACAAATTGAACAATGAGACAAGGAATCTGAGTAATAACTAAAGAAACATTAATAAGCCAAAGTATTAACGAATACTCTAATTGAAGAAAACTAATTTCTCTCAAACTTTTTTTTTAGGGTGTGTGTGTGAATGTTTGTCTTCAATAAAAAGCAAAAATAAAACCAGACAAAAAGATATTCCTATATGTTGAATTTTATACAATCAAATGTTGATATTTTACCTTTTGCCTAGGGCAAAAAGAGATTCTTTCCAGAAACCACTTTCACAAACATACTGAATATCCAAAATCAAGGATATTTGAGAATCTACCTGGTAAAGATAGAAGATTAAACAATGGTGTATCAAAACACATTAGACGTTACATTATATAATAAAAAGCACCCCTTTTCCCTGAAAAGAAGGAATCAACATTTTTTTAAATTATAAATTTCATAGCTGTAAAATGGATATATTTTGCTAACTTTTTCAGGAAGTGTTCTCAGGAACAAGAAGGAAGAGAATCTTATAAGATTCTGAGTCCCAGGGGGATGCCCTTTGGGCATCAGTTGAAGTGGGTGCCCTGAAGACAGCTGTCATCTGAGTCCCCCTGATGCCTTCACTCATTGATGACATACTTATCATGCATATACTGTGTGCCAGCTGGTGAGGTGCCTGATTTATTGGGTAGGGATTTGCTAAGCCAAATGGTGGGGAGTGGTGAATGACTCAGGTGGATACAAGCGTTAAGACCTTTGTTTACCATGCTGCTGAGATGTAGGAGAAATAAAATTAGGAAGATATGAGGAAGCCTGTCAAAGGCATTCTAAAATGCTCAAAATGTTCTGACCCCCTCCACCCTTCACCCTTCAATGGACAAACCACAGGTGAGTATGAGCAAAGGCAAACAGGTGAGAGATGTGTTGAGAATGACAGCTCTGTTGGAATGAAGTGAGGCAAGAACTCCGTGAGAGAGTAAGATCAGCCCAGAGCCAAGCTCAAGTCAGTTCTGAAAGCCTTGGAAGAGAAGTTCTTGGGTTCTTATGAAATCAGAGTCCATAAGTTGATGTCTGTTGTGCTTATGCTCAGAACTAGCCTGTGCTTGTGGAATTTGCACACTTGAGAAAATATTCTGAATTCATGGCAGGAAGAGACAGCTTTCTCTAAAAGAGAAGTCATGTTGCATGAGTCCAAGATGCTGAAAGGTAGGGCATCTAGAGCTGGAAATTTTAAAAAACCCTTATTTACTATGTCATCTGCACAAAATATTATACTGAATCTTCTTTTTTGTTTCGTCTCTATTTTGAGTATTTCCTTTTAACAAATTAAATTACCTGAAGTGTAGAATGGATAGAAAAGTCCATTTGTAGTAAAAGTCATTTTCTCTTCAATCTGAATTTTGCGTGACTGTGTTTCATTCAGCAAGTTAAGTCCTGATTTCTCTGAAAACTATTATGCTCCTTTATAGGACCACCAAGATAGAAACCCCTCCACCCTCAAAAATGCCCACAAATCCAGGCATGTGTCTGCCATCCCACACGGACAGCACTTACAACCTTTAGTCACTTTCCACTAACATGGTGGCGTCCTAGGATTTTATATTTTCCGAAGTGTTAGAAATAAATTGACATTTGGCCAGGCATCGTCTTTTGAGAACTGACCTAGGCACCCATCAAATTCAACACATCTTCCTTTGCTCAAAAAGTGGACAGGGTAGTCATGAATATCGTGAAGCTAACTTTGGTTCACATTTTGAAAATCTTCTGAAGGCACCGTTGTCTGAAGAGTGACATCTCTTTCTGTGTTTGTCTTGGAGAGGCTGTCATCGAGTGCACCACTTGCCTTTCTATGGGTAAATGCGGTCGCGTCTTTCGTAATGACTGCACATTCGAATGGCTGAACTGTGTCTTTCTGTCTCAGCTAGAGAACTCAAGGACAGCTCTGAATAGGACACGTCGTGTAATAGGCTAAAAATTGAGAACAACAACAAAAAAGAATTTTGTAATTTCAACCGGGATAAAATAGTCTTTTGTAACAAAATTAAATGTTTGGTTTAGCTTGGCCCCTAGTGGATAGTAATGTTCATTTTCATGTTGAATTGGTAGACTTTGCTCAAACAAGAGGCAGAACCAAATGACCCTGGAGACTAAATTACCTCCTAGCTCTGGAAATGGAGTTCACCTCAAGCCAGAATTGAGATGAATTTGCGGTGAGTTGACAGAAAGCCTGGAAACATTTGCACACTTGATACCAGGAGTGCAGATAAGCAGAGGTGCCAAATTAAGATGATGAATTCGCTCCCATTTCTAGTAATTCAGAAAAATATTCATTATCTAATTAGTATGAGTTCAGTGAAAAGGTTTGCCATTCTTCTGTTGCCTAAAATTAAAGAATAATTTGCTTTTCTTTTATAAGCAAGATCTGTGTTAAAAAACAAACGAACGATTGAATGAATGAAAAACCTAGCATCCAAACTAGGAACACTCAAGTCAGGCTGAGGAGAAAGGTGTCATTTGGCCCCGTGTGCAACAGCTCCGTTCAGGCTCGAGGATACCTGTCATCTTTTACCTCAATGAAAATGATGCCGTTTGCTTGCGATTATAGACTCCTATTGATTTCCAATTTTCACCAGACATGTGCAAGTCCCTCGGGCTCTGGGTCTTGTAGATTCTTATCAGTCTGCAGTGAGGAAACAATGTAGTAATATAATTGGCACAGTGTACTGCTAGACACTCCTATTCTACTTTCAGTTTAGTCCTTTATTGCAGTATCTTGATTATATATATTGTCACATAGATTTAGAATCTTATACACACACACACACATACATATAAAATTCCATCGGTTCTGATTCTCTGGGAAACCTCGTACACACACACCCACACAGGCACATACATGTTCTTAGCACAAATGGCCTCAAAGAATCCTCAAAGAACAGACTGAATTTTAATAGAAGTCTGTGCTTATCTATGTTACCCACCCCGCCCTCCACTCCAAAAACAAAAACAACAACAACAACAACAACAAAACCACCCCAAAGCAAATCAACACAGTACTCTGAGTAGTCTGGGTTTGTCATCTTACTCTGTCAGCTGGTTTTGACCTCCGTCTCTAGCGTGATAATGGCTCCATGATCACACTGCAGCTGCTGTCTCAAGAGCTACTTACGTGGAATCTGCATTCAGCAAGTGTTTATTTTAGGTAGTAGAGTGCCACCCGAATATGTCTGAGCTCTTCCCAAAAAGTCATCCAGAAAGCACACTTCACAAACTCTCGTGTGTAACATGCAATTACTTTCTTCTTATCATGAAATACCGGAGGGACGCTTTTATCTGATCGAGGGAAAGGACTTTCTACTAACTCTAATTTTTCTGGTAGGATGTAGGTTTGTGTTCTAAACCTTAACTCCCTAGTACAGATCGTGAGGTTCGATGTGTGCTAAACTGTAGAATCATAATACAAGTCAAAGTGATTTGTCAAAATTCGGAGGAAATGTAAATGGCTATGATTCCATTTGTGTCTGAAAAGAGTCGGCGCTAATAATTGCTTTAGGGAGCTGACCGGGATGAAAGACAGTAAAAAAATTGTAATTTCTTCTTTATGGGATTGTTGCAAAGTCACTGCTTTTGCGTGGCGCCTTCGCACACATTCGTGCGTTATGCTGAAGGTTCATTAGAGAGAGTGTGCTTTCATCCAGCCACCGCACTGCACGCGCTGTTATGCGAAGAGCGTGACAAATCTGCATAGTGTCCAATCTCTCCTTCCAGTTCCTTTTATACAACCTAAGAGGGAAAAAAATCTTCGATAAAAACAAAATGTAGCAGTAATGTAATCTTCATGTAGTCTTGTGATTAAAGAAAAAAAGAAATAAAAATCTCTGGGTTTTAGTTGGGAACACAAACGATATGATTTACTTGCTTCTGTACATACCCTTTATTTTTACTTTCTGATCATTCTACTGAGACTGGATTTCACTAGAGTCCCCAAGGTAATGGGGCCTGGTGACTAATCCACTGAGCCATACAAACCCCATCTGCTTACTCACTTTGACATTTTAATAATATCCCATTTGGACCTTTGTTCAATTTTGCTTTGTGTGCTACATCTTTGTGCTAACATTACAGCTGAAATAATTTATTATAATGAATATTATCAAATCTCACTAATTAAAACACACGGAGAGATGTTTGCGTATTTCAACTATGTATACTGTCCATGGGAAATGGACCCACTAAAATTTGTCAATGGACCATCAAATTGCCCTCTTAATTATTGTTCATTGTGTATTTTACTTGGAATAGGGAAAAATACGATATTTTAAAAGAAGCAATGCCCTATTTTATTTCCACCTTACTTTGAAATACCTGTATGAAGTGTTTTTCTTGGTAAATACCATAATACATTATTCTAATGATACAGTAGAATAGGAGAGCTTCAAACAACATTGCTGATGACAGAAGTAATATTAAATGCTGACTTATTTTGTTTTATAAATATATGATTTCATCGAATGAAGATTGATTATGACCTAGTATTTACATACATAAATCATACATATTGTGACAGACTGTATGTGTTGCCCTTCGGGACTTGATTGTATTCAGCATATGTCACAGTCAAAAGTTTATTAATTATTATTGATGAATTCATATACTCCCTTTTCCTCATTGTAAAATATTGAGGAATATTATAGAAGGAAGAATGAAGACTTAAATTTGCATTAGAAGATCCCAAAAATATTTAGTCAAATCTTCATAGGACACTAAATACACAAAAATCCTATAATGTAACCTAGATTTTATAGAAGGCACAGATGGTAAAGCAAGCGATAAATCATTTGCAGGATGCTAAGTTGCAAACAGAAAGTTAAGCACGATCCAGACTGTAAAGCAATGTAGGAGTCCAAGTGTGAAAAGATTTAAATAATAGAACAGTAACATGCAACACATTTTCTCTCTTTCCCAAGTAGTCTCAGTATCATAAGATTTTATCTGTGAATACTGCTCTAATAAAATAATAATCATAGCTTCGATTTATAGAGTGCTCTTCAGAATGTAATACCCTTTTACGCACATTATCTCATTTAATCTTCTTGACAATGCTAGGGGGTCAATACCCCTATTTAATAGACGTGGAAAAAAAGAGGTTCAGAAAGGTTAAGTGGGTTGTGCAATGTCACATATCTAAGAAGCAGTTGAGCAGAGTCTCAAATCAAGCTTTGACCTCAAGCCTAGCGTGCTGAGTTTCATCACCATGGAAGGCTGGGAAACACAGTGCCCTGTACCCCTATCTTGGGGCTGATTCATTCATTTCAGCCATCTTTACAATGTATATTAATGGCTACGGCACTAATGACCATCCAGTGATCTATATCAGTCACTTAGAGAGTAAATAAATGGATTTACTGTGCCAAGTTCATTAGTTCTACCACATATTAATAATCTATACAGACAAAATGAGGTAGGGACTTGAGATATTAATCAGACATCATAATCACTAAAGAGATGGCTCACCTGTGTAATGGAGAGGTAATGCAGTATAGAGGAAAGGACGCAGGCTTTGGAGTTGCAAAACTCCAGGCTCAGATCATGAATCTTCCATATACTAGCTGAATTTGAACAAATTAATTAATCTTTATGAGCTTTAGCCTCCTTATCTGTAAAACAGTTTTCTTAAAGAAAGGATTAAATATATGTAGGGTTACTGTCACATAAGCATGAGCACTCAATAAGAGTTATCATCAGTGTGTATATAATTCAGACAGCATAGTTAAGCATTACATTTACTTCAACCAGAAACTACCAAGGGACATAATTTCAAGAATTAAATCATAAATAAAGAATAAAACTAGTGGTATTAATTTACTAAATATTTAAAGTACTTGAAGGAATGGATATTAATCACGTTGTTTTTTAGGTAGCCTGGGTAAACATTCGTGATTCATGTCTAAAATTGTACTTTAAGGAGAAGGGAAATTACTAAGAATTTAAAGGTCAGGAATAAAATATGGTCAATGACATTGAATTATAATAGTCCATATCATTTGAAAACAGAAAGATATGATGGCATATATCTCTCTAAAAGTGAGAAAGCCACTTAATGTTTGACATCACCAGCATATTAATGATAATTAAAATTTTAAAAATCACCAAACCTCAGCAGGTACCCAAGTATCTAAAAAATCATAACATTGAGAAACCCTAACACGAGATCATAGAACAAGGGAATTCAAATAAGCAAAAACCAGGAAAACGGCTATTAGAACCATATTAGAACCAACAGATGCTTTATATGTATATATTTAATCTGAAATTTAAGAATAGCCAATCAATAGCAAAGCATCTTATTATGATGAAAGCTTCAGTTCTCTCATGAGAAGAATCCAGATGGCAACCAATGATAAATCATTTAATTTTGTGACTATATTTTCACTAGATTTTTCAATGATGTAACTTATGAAGGAGTCACACTGTTATCTTGGTTTGAATTGTGCGTCTCACAAATTTGTGAGACTACAAGTAGAGGGAAATCAGTCTCCACAGTTTGAATCTAATAGGTAATGACTGATTAGTCCAAAAGAGAATCTTCCTCAGATTCTTACATTAACTTTCTCTCTTTTCATATAATGGAGGTGATCAATGGATAACTAAAATTGCATAGAAAAATCCAAGAAATCCAGGATATGAGATATTATTTGCTATAAGATAAGAAAGGAAAGAGAAAGAATTCTATGGAGAAAACCCAAAAGGACAAGGTCAGGGAGACAAGAAGTCTGCCTGACCTTGACAGTAAGAGCAATGATAGCATCCTCTGAGACCATGGGAAAAGAATAAATGAAAAAGATAAAAAAAAGACAAGGAGCCAGAAATGTAACACTGGAATCATAACATGAGACATTATCTTGAGTTCCATTAGTTTATACTTTCAAATGTAGAAATTCACCAGGCAAGTGGACTGGTAGAGATAAAAGAAATACTCCTAAATTCCAAAGATGTTTTAAGTTTAACAAAATTTTGAAAAAATATTGTGAATCCAGCTAAAGTCTTCAATAAATGAATCAACAGAATGTTTCTCCTTTGCAAAGATACTTACAAACTAAAAAAAGATTTGAAGAGTGTTCAAGTCAACACGAGTCTAGACTCTGTCAACAATCCCCGGATCCCAAAAGAAAATTTTCAGTCTGGCATGTAAGAAGATTGTAAGTCTCCCTTTCATCCTAACAACAAGGAAAAGCTGAACAACTGAAAAATCAACAACTCTTCTTAGATCCATAAGAGAAGTGAGGTCACAAGGCAAACTGCTGTCCCCCAAATTGGAGATACCTACAGGCAAATATAGAGAATAAGACATTACCAATGAAGAAACGCCCAAGAAGCAACCTCCATGGGAACCAGTACCGGGGTAGGGAAACCTAAAATGTAATTGACAAATGCTGGAGGCTCAGTGTGTACAACTCAGAGTTAAAAACTCCAGGAGGACACAGTCATAAAGAGGTCCCCACACTTATGTAAGCTTTACCTTCAACTTGGCCTGGTTCTCACAGTGAATACTGGAGAAAAATCCCCCTGTGCTTCTGGCAGAAGGAGGGGAAATATGAGATATGTCAGAACACTCTGTTCTTCTTAACAAAGTCTGCACTTGGGAGAAATTATTTAACCAGAACCTAACCTTCTCGGGTTTTATTAAAGCCCAACTGACCCAGGAGAGGGGAAATACCTAATTCCAGCCCAGTCTAGCCATCTTCTCCTACCGAAGAAGTGGGGAGGGAGAGGAGGGGAACTAAAAAGTATGTATTGAGTCCACAATGCAAAGATACAGGCATGCCAGGACGCCTGGGTGGCTCAGTTGGTTAAGCATCTGCCTTTGGGTCAGGTCATAATCCCAGAGTTCTGAGATCAAGCTCCGCATCCGTCTCTCTGCTCAGTGGGGAGTCTGCTTCTCCCTCTCCCTCTGCCCCTCCCCCCTGCTCCTTCTCTCCCTCTCTATCTCTCAAATAAATAAATAAAATCTAAAAAAAAAAAGGTTCGAAAAGATAGAGTAAGCATCCAAACCAGACTCACATACAGCAGAGATGTTGGAATGATCAAACCAGGAATTTAAAACAACTATGATTAAGATGCTAAGGGCTATAATAGATAAAGCAGACAAAACGCAAGAGCAGATGGGCAATGTAAACAGAGAGGTGGAAATTCTAAGCAAAAAATAAAATAAATGATTAAAAGCTAATGTAACAGAAATTAAAAATGCCTTTAATGGTTTATTTGCCTACTGGACACAGTAAGGAAAGAATTTTTAAGTTTTAAGATATCTCAATAGAAACTTCCAAAACTGAAAAGGAAAGAGAGAAAAGGCTTAAAAAAAATTCAGAACAGAACATCCAAGAAGTGTATATTTTGTAAAAAATATAACATAGGCATAATGGTAATACCAGAAGGAGAAACAAACAAATGAACAAACAAAAAACAAGAAATATTTGAAACAATAATGACTGAAAATTTCCTCTGAATTAACGTCAGAAACCAAACCACAGATCCAGGAAGTTCAGAGAACACCAAGTAGGAAAAAATGACAGAAGTACTATACCTGAGCTCATCATTTCCAAACTACAGAAAAACAAAGACAAAGACAAAGTTCTGAAAGGAGCCAGAGAGGTAAAATGCCTTACCAACAGAGGAGCGAAGACAAGAATTGCATCCAACTTCTCCTCAGAAACTGTGCAAGCAAAAAGAAAGTAATGTGAAAGACTTAGTGTTGAGAGAAGAAATCACCAACCCAGAATTCTGTACCCCACAAAATTATACTACAAAAGAAAAGGAGCAATAAAGATCTTCTCAGACAAGCAATCCTCAGATGCCTCAGTTAGTCAATTTATCACATAGCAAAGGTCAATAATTGAAGCATGGGTAAGGAAATAATATCTTGTTAGAGTCTGTGGAGATGAAAAGTAAGAAATCTTAGCAGCTTCTCAAAATGTTAGGTCCGTTTGCAATATTTCAGCATAGAGCAAAATCTTTTTTTTAAGGTTTATTTATTTATTTATTTGACAGAGAGAAAAAGAGAGAGAGAGAGAGAACACAAGTAGGGGGAGCAGTGGGCAGAAGGAGAGAGAGGCAGGTTCCCCACCCTTAGGGGAGCGAGATACAGGGCTCAATCCCAGGATTCTGGGATCATGATCTGAGCCAAAGGCAGATACTCAACAGACTGAGCCACCCAGGTGCCCCTAGATTAAACTCTTAATTGACTGATAGCTTTAGTTAACCAGAGTCACCTATAATTCCAAGGTTAAAGTTTTAATAGAAAGGGATAACTTTTAAGCAAATAAACTCCTACAGGAATATATATAATTATATATAGCCCCTGATTTCAGTAGGCATTCGGACCAATCAGCTCCTCCTTCTTAATCTGGGTGTAGGCAGCTCCAGAGTGTCATGTTCCAATGTTCATCTTTCATTTGATTATTTGAAATTCAGAGCATGTTTTTCAATAACATCATTATAATATGCAATGGTTTGCACATCAAGCTCACAAAAGACCTGAACAGATGATATGCTTTACATTTGTAATTTTAAAAAAATTATAGGGTTGCAATACCAATAGTTAAAATATAAATTAAGAAAAGGCAATATTTACCATCTTTGAGGTTCATATTAACACACAGGTAAATGTGTTTGATTTCATGATTGATTTGGGTGTTTCCACTAGTTTCTAAAGTCCTTCTAACATCCCAGAAGTCAATGACTCCTTGAAAGCTTAATCATGTTTACTATGGCAGAATATTAGTTTCAGATCAAATTTATGAGACAGCAGGATTACTTATTTTATGAGATGTGAATTTCTTTATAGTACAATGGTTTCTCTTCAGTAATCAAATATGCAGTCTATTTGTACTATTTTAGTATTTTAAAATCCTATAAAATCTCATTTTATTTTATTTTTTATTATTTTTTTTATTTTTATTTTTAAAGATTTTATTTGTTTATTGGACAGAGAGAGACACAGACAGAGAGGGAACACCAGCAGAGGGAGTGGGAGAGGGAGAAGCAGGCTTCCTGCTGAGTGGGGAGCCCAATGTGGGGCTCGATACCAAGACCCTGGGATCATGACCTGAGCCGAAGGCAGACGCTCAACGACTGAGCCACCCAGGTGCCCCTAAAATCTCATTTTAGTGTTTTGGTGCCTTTACTTTTTAGAAAGATTATCATTCATATTTATAATTTATTTGATGGTAAGTCCTTCATTAAGAATATGGCATTCAAATCATAACATTATTCCAAGCTGCTTTATAACTCAGTTTCCAGAAATGCACTGTGGCAAATAAAATTAAATTAAAAGGAGTTTCCATATAGTTAATTTTGAGTTGAACAGGATAATGATTCAGGAAGCTATCTTTCTATATTACGTCACTTCTTAAAATGTATGTGGAAATAGCGGTTAATAAATGTTAGAAAAAAATGGAGTTCTGTGGTAAAATTAAATCTCAAAAATGCTGAATTAAATATAGTTTAAAAGGTTTTTTAATTGTAGTACTCTTCAGAGTTCTTGATATGTTATTGTACATATGGATCTCCAAAAATGAGCTATAATATCTATCATTTCTAAAACTAAATTGGCTCCAGTACATTTTCCCAATCCTTAATTTTTCATGAAACACACTTGGGGGAATTTATCCTTTTAAAGCTGAAAGAAGAAATGGTAAATGTTATAAAAGACTATGGAGGAGGAAAAGATCAGTAAGGGAGGAAAGAACTGATTTTGAGAAACCAGTCAGTTTTGGGGACTAGAAATGATATAGTCAGTTGAGGTAGGATGGCTTCAGAGTTAGACAAGTTTAAACTCACTTCTAGCCCTTTCTAGGTCTGTAAACTTCATCAAGTTACATCATCTTTCTGGGCCTCAGTTCCTTTATCTATAAGAAATAACAATAACAAACTTATAGGGTATTTTTGAAGACCACAGTTAAGTTATTGGAAAACCAAAAAAGGAGAGTCTTGATCTGAAGTTGAATTATTTGGAACAATATTCATGGTTGAATAAGGAACCAGGAGAAGCAAAAGAAAACCAGCTTTATCCTGAATATACGCAATGGGTCTCTAGTGAAAACAAGGTCTACAGTGGGGAGGAAGGAGCAAAGGCAGATACATTTCTTCAATAGCTAGACTGATCCTTCTGAATAACATGAGTGAAAATGTTGAACTGGATATGTGTATTGCTGGGTGCTGTTGAATATTTAACAATCAGCTTTCTAGAAAAAAAGTGTCCTAATTTCTTGTATTTGTCGAATTTCATGGTGTAAAGACTCCCACCATAGCTGATTTTGAGGTAGCATGCAGTATCACTGAATACATAGTTGTGAAGAGATGCTAACAATTCAACTTCAGGATCCGGCACAAGTCAGCCCAGCACACCACTGCGTGTATGTGTGTCATATATATGTGACCTTGCATGTGTGGAAGTGCTGACAAAATGGTTTATCTTATCAGACTAAAACCTAAATAAAGTTAAACATGGATGCTGCTTAGAGGTCACTTGCTGAAGCTGGTGACTTTGAGCTTTAGACTATGTGGTCTCCTGAGCATAAGGAATGGGAGACTAAGCTCCGGACCATACAAGGTGGAGAGTTATATCTCTGTAGAGGGACCCAAAGAGCTAGATCTTCAGTGTACTCAAAAGTAATTCCAACCCTCCTTCCATCGCTGGGGGCTAAACAGAAATTTAGCATTAAGCTAAACAGATAAGGAAGAAAACCCAAAATTGCTGTGGAGAAATTTTAACCACTAGTTAGCTCTCAAATGGATTGGGAGCCCACATGAGTGGTTCAAAACACTCTGTAAATCTCAAGTGACTCTACACTTGATACAAGAAAATGCCAGTTATCTCTGGGGAGAGCACCTTTATCTCAGGCTTCAAAGTGCACCCGCAAGCAGTTTTGAAAAAAAAAAAAAAATGAACATTTTACAATAAAAAAAAAAGCCGCGTTAGGTACAGGAAAGAACATGGTACTGTGAGTATGACCAGCAAAAACAGCATAAAGCAGAAACAGGTCCCCAGAAACTTCAGATATTGGAATAGAAAACAAACGTGGTTATTGGGTTTAAAGAAATAAAAGACAAACTTAAAAAAATGTTCTAGGAAACAGAAAACAAGAGATTACCATATTTTTTAAAAATAGAATTTATAAAATTGAAAAATAATACTGTAAATCAGTGCTTCATGTAGTTTACCGTACAAAAATGTTAGCTGGTGAGCTTGTCAAAATACAGATTCCTGGACCCTACTCTCACAGATTCCGACTTAGTTAGTCTGAAGTCAGGCCCAAGAATTTTCGGGTCTAACATGCTCATAGGTGATACCAGTGCTGTGGCTCTGAAGGCTACACTTGAGTAACACCGTTATCAATACAAATACCCAATGGATGGGTTTGGAAACAGTTTAAATCAGCTGAAGAGAGAATTTATAAGCTGGATGGTAGGCCAGAAGAAATTATACAGACTCCATCCAGGAAACATAAATAGATGGGAAATATAAAAGAGAGAGAGATGAAGACCTCTGGAGAATAGGAGGGGAGAAATAAAATGTAGCAGAAGACATATTTGAATAATGATTGAAAATTTTCAGAAGTGATGAAAGATACAATTCACAGATTCAAGAGCTCAAATAAATCCCAAGTAGGATAAATTTTCTTAAAAAAGAAAGGAGAAGGGGAGCAAACTTTATTCCTCAGCCAGCAAAGTGACTGGCTGGTGACCTTGTGTTCAGGGCTGTAACTGAGAAGAAACAAAGTGCCACAATATGGAGATGCTTCTCCCAGGAGCTGGTCCAGGATTCCTTCCGGCGCAGCTCTACGTCATTAGAGAGTTCAGGGACTTCGGAGGGCTTGGGTATTGCTCTTCTTTTGATGTTGGCAGGAAATAGGGAAAGCAAGTGTGTGTCCCGTCAGTTCATTCTGCAAAGAGCTGGGTGAGAGACTGTGTTTTGCATATAGGAGGTGCTGTGAGAGAATATTCATTTGTCTCTGGAACCACAGTTGAACTGTGGGATAGAGTCATGTTCATTTCCCTGAAGCTCACATATCATGCATGATCAGAATTTTTAATTCTGAGGAGTTTCCTGGATATTTTCTTCCTTTTGTGAACATGTTCCAGGTGTTAGGGCCTGTCTGGACTGGACAATATGCGTTGGTATTTAGAGTCATTGAAGGAAGAGTCATCTCCCTCAAATTTGCTGTATGTTAAAGGGCTTCTTCTAAAGGAAAATGAATTCCTTTATTTCGTAGACATTTTTAATAATAAGTAACAAAACAGAAGGATTTTCTGTTAACCCTCACTGGGTGGGAAAATTATATTAACAGAAAATTCCATTCTCTGAGGCATNCCTGTTAACCTAGATTTTTACTTTAATTTGCCTATGTATTTATCTGTCTACCATCAAAGGACTAGAAAATTGTGTTAGTTATAAATAAATAGAAACAACTGAAAACCAGCAGAGAAAATTCTCTCCTTACTCCCCATTAATTTTAGTAAATTAATTTTATGTCAGAATAAAATCTATTTTGGTGATCTCATAGGATAATAAAAATATTACTTAGCTAGAATAGTATAACTCATTGGAAAGCATCATTCTTTCAGTCCTTTGTTAAATAAAGATTTACTGATTATTAGGGACTTACTATTTGCTAGATACTTATAAGTGCTGGGGATATAAAGATAAATAAGAAAGTAGATTTCTGCATCTGGCTATGCTATTATAACCGATACCAGACTACTTCCCCTGCCATAATCAACTGTAAGACTGGAATAAATGAGGTAACTATTTCTAGGCATTGGACAACAGCCAGCACAACACTGCAATCCTAGAGACAAGGGAAATAAAAGATGAGCCTCATGATTGTCTAACTCTGCCTGGGGATAATTTCCTGATAATAGTGCAGAAGGCTGGTGTCTGAGAAAAGCATGGTGACCTCACTGAGCTAAAGAGACTGAGATCAAAGTTTGAGTCAGCTGAAATGGCTGGATTCTGCAGGATGAGGTATCAGAGATAGGGGATTATGCAGAGTAAGGGTCCCAGAATATGGTGTGGTATCCCTTATAAGCTCATGGCTGAGGATTAGGCTCTAGGTATACAGGGTGGAACCATCAAGACTCACTGGAGAGTAGGACAGGGACACTAGAGGATGAGCATCTGTGGCCAGAGCAGTGCCAGGAAACACTGGGATTCTGGGTCTCCCAGAATGGAGAGATCATTTTACCTCAATAACATCCTCCACCCAGTTGAGACACTAGAAAGGCCACACCTTAGGAATAAGGGCCACAACCCAAGTAAGGCCTACAGTAGACTCTCCCTACCAAAGCCTAAACCCCAAATCCATCGGATCTTCCGAGAAGACAGGATTTGGATATTGAAGTAATCAGGAAACACATTAGACTGTGCCTGGATCTACATGGCAAAGCATAACACCAAGTTACTCCCAGACACAATGACCAGCTGGCAACTGAACTGTCTGCTAACACCAGAATCAATACTCTTCAGAAGATGACAGAATAGAGTCTCTACAATGTATTAGCGATAATGTCCCGTGTTCAATAAAAAACTCACTGGACATACAAAGAAATAGGGAAGTTACGATTCATAGTCAAGAAGCAAAGCAGTGGTTAGAAACTAACCCTGAGATGGTTCAATTATTTGGCACCTGAGACAAGAATTTAAAGGCAAACAATTCAAGTTCCTGCTCTCAAAGTCATTAGAATTTGGTAAGGGAAGCAGATAGGTAAAACAAAAACAAACAAAAACTGTTGCAAAGCGTGAGATAAACAATACTAAAGTTTTGTGGTCGGGAGCATAGTTTTGGCCCAAAAAAGATAACGATCAAATCTTTCCGGTGGATTCAAAAAGAGTTTACAGATAAGGCTGAGATGTGTCGTAAACGTTAAGCAGAAGCTTGCAAGGCTGAAGAAGGGGAATAAGGCAGTACTGACTGAAAAGTAGAAAGAAGATTGCAAAGGCACCACGGCTTGAAATAGCAACCCTGTAAGCACAGTCGTGGTTAAGAACGCGGTTTTTCATCTGTGAAATAGGAATAATAATAATACCTATCTTTCCGGGTTGTTGTACGGGTTAAGTGAAGTAATCCAGGAATAGTGTCTGACTCAAGATAAGCACTCGATAATGTCAGTTATTATCTTGGGAAATTGCTTGGTGCGTTTTGGAAGAAGCTATGTACATCAGGATAGCTGATGTGCACACACAGGAAAAAAGACATAGAGCCCAGGGTGGGGCCAAAGCCAAATGAAATAGAAGACGTGGCAGTTCCTAGCAGTGCTGGTGCTCAATGAGCTCAGGGGAAGTCAGCTGTGAAGGTTCACCCTGGAGTGGCAAAGCCAGAACAAAAAAAGGAATCAAGTGCCTTGTATGAGGCCTCCAGAAACGACAACAGGCAGAGGGCAGTTGTACTTTCCCCAGTGCAAAAATGTCAATTCCTCTTCACGTGAAAGGCTAATAGAGAAAATCAGGGTCACTATTCAAACAGCTTAGAGACCAAAGAGAGGTAGTTGCAAATAATCGCTACAGATGAGAAGTGAGGTCAACACAGAGTAAAATTGCCAATTAGCTCAATATAAACCAGATGAAATGTACCCTTGAGGACATCAACTGGATGCTACGTGAAGAAATAGAAGTGTGATCAAGAAAGTCATGACCGATGGAAATGGAGGCATAAGTGCTTACAAATTCCAGGGAAAACAGCAATGGATCCTTCTTTCCCCTAGAAGAAGTTTATAGATAATTTCCTGAAGTGACACTTTGGTGTTAATATTTTTATTTTTATGTATTTTCTTTAATGCCTAGGCCACAGAACTTTACTAACAGTAACACAACATTCAATTACAAACATTTCTATTGCAAACATAAACCTACCTCTTTCCATCTATCAAAATTTGATTGAATGCCAGGACACTGCATCATGTCCTGAAACATTTGAAATTTGTCAAACGGGAGAGAAAATGAATCCCTGAGATATGGGTTTCCCTTAAAAAATGACTTGTTCAAATTTGGAGACCATCTGGAGAAGGACTAGCCTCTTTATCTACGCCCCCACTCGCTAATTCATCAACCGTTCTCCCTGTGCTGTGAGGGATGAAAAAAATAAGTAAATAAATGAGAGGAGTTCTAGCCCCTGTCCTTAAAGAACTTTTGGTCTTTAGGTAATGTCCTACCAACATAAGGCATAAATGAACCAGTTTGATCGATGCTTGATCGTTAGTGGACTCCAAAATATATAAATAGCTCAGAAAAGCAGCTGAATCTATTATGTTAATTATGAAATAATAACTTCAAGAGCAAAACTATTTATTCATGTTGAACAATGACCAGCTTATTGCTGATAACTGCACATATACACACCTATGTGTATATATGTGTGTATGTATATGTGTGTGTACATATGTGTATGTATTTATATATGGGTGTATGTATATGTGTGCATGTACATATGCGTGTGTATACATGTGTATGTGTATATATATATATATATGTGTGTGTGTGTAAATCTGAGAGGGGTTCTGAGTTTGCAGATTGATCAGCCTAACCCACATATTCTAGGAACAATTAAATGGCAAAACCTTAGTCTCTGAAGGCAGCGAGTTCTTTGATATGGTTACACAGGAAGTATCATAGAATCAATGACTTTTGCACAGTGGGAAAACAATTTCAGTTAGAATTCAGCTTGGAAGGTTTTCTCTATCCATCAAAAAGCCAGGACTGGTTATAAAGCCCTTCCCAATGCCACAATACTCTGAGAGAGACAGTAAAAAGTGCAACAGAAAGAAAGAGATGTAGCTATAAAGTACTTGGGTAGAATTCAAAATCATGTCAGATTTACTCAGAGCCCACACTCTTCCTCTGTGCTTTCCTCTGGGGGAAAGATCATGGGCTGAGAAAGGTATGAAGCTGAATCCTGGCCCTTGGGCAAATTTCCTAATTTTTCTGCCTTTCATTTCCTTCACCTTAAGAATTCCATTCCTTAGCAAAGTACTAGCTGTGTAGTTGCCCTTAATAAATATTTGTTGAATGAATGAATAACTGTAATAAATAACAGCTAATTGTGAAGTTATGAAGATTAAAAGAAGTACAATTTATTTTATATTTGTATAATGCTTTGCACATAGCTGGTGCCAAATAATTGCTCCCTTCTATTCTCATTCCTTTATACTTCTTTTGATTAATCATAGTAGCTAGCATAGTACTAGATCTTTATTGGTTATTTAATGGTACTCATTTTACGTAACAATAATTGGAACCTGGGGATTTATGTCAGGCTGACGTATGCTAAGTATATTACAGTAATCGAGGCAAGCAGTGTCTAAGACATGGGCTGCAAAGTGCAGCCTTGCAGGCTGTAGCTGCAGATGCGTTTGATTTGCTCACGCATGGTGCTTTTAAAAAATGGTACATATTTGAATATCTTTAGAAGGGCATATGTGCTCTGGTTCTACTGTAGTCGCCATCATTATCCCTACTATCTTATAAGCTAAGTTCATGAACAGCTCATATCTCTCATCTTTCTGGCTGCTCTAGGCATTTAAATGTGTATCTCTGGTTTAAGACTAAGGTAAAAGTATTAAGAATTGTGATAGAGAGAAATAGGCATATCTCCTCTGAATGAAGCACCAGTGGAGAAAAGCTTTATTGATGACAAGTGCAAGCCAAGAATTCAAGGATTACTAAATGTCTAGGTGTATTCTTAACTCATACTACATATTAGTTCACTGATAATCCACAAATTTTAAGGAAATTAAGGAAATTCTGACAAATGTACTTTAATAGAGCACATAAATCTGTTTCAATAATTTTTAGACAAGATATAGCTTGACGCAAGACTACTGGTAAAAACGAAATCTAAATGAAGATAATCAGATAATGTTAGCCTCAGAAAATTGGCATAACTAATAAAAAACAAGTTTCCAGGGGCGCCTGGGGGGCTCGGTCCATCCAGTGTCTGACTCTTGATTTCGGCTCGGGTCATGATCTCAGGGTTCTGGGATTGAGCCCCACGTTGGGCTCTCTGCTCAGTGGGGTGTCTGCTTCTTCTTCTCACTCTCCCTTTGTGCTCTCCCTCTCTCTCTCTGAAATAAATTAATAAAATCTTCAAAAAATAAAGAGAGGGCAAGAACCTTAATTTTGTTCATGGATGTGTGCCAAAATTCCTCAAGTAGTTCCTGGAACATGATAGGCATAGTTATTGACTAAATGAAACTGCATTGTTCGCATGGCGCTACAGTAGGGTTTCCCAAATCACAGCAAAATGAGAAAACAGTCTATCCATTGAAAAGATTGTTTTTAATTCTATAAGTGCTGTAGTCTGAATGTGTGTGCCCCCTCCACTGCCATATTCATATGTTGAAATCCCCAAGGTGGAGGTATTAGAGGTAGGGTCTTTGGGAGGTTGGGAAGATGGAGCCCTCATAATTGGGATTAGTGCTTTTATAAAAAAGGCTCCACAGAGATCCTTGGACACTTTCTGCCATGTGAGGACACAAGGAGAAAGCTGAGACCCAGGAGAGGGCCTCATCTGACCATGCTGGCACCTTGATCTCAGACTTCTAGCCTCCAGAACTGAGAAATAAATTTCTGTTGTTTATAAACTATCTAGATACGGTATTTTGTTACAGCAGCCTGAATGGGTTAAGACATTAATTATGTACTTTCTTCTAATTAAATTTGGAAGGATTTATTTGTTTGTTTGTTTAATGATTTTATTTGGAAAATAAAATTTTGCATTATGTATAATATGGGAGGGAAATTTCATTGGTTTATTAAATCACAAAGTCTGGCCACCACTGCTATCAAGGGAAGAGCACAATATGCTGCCCTCTCTTGCCAGACGACGTTGTCCTTGACCTGTTAGTTCTTTGGACAACACTAGCTATTAGCTTTTAATTTTTTTCCATCTATAATCCCCTGTGGTCTTAGAGTCTATGTGTTTGAATTATATTCTTAGATGGAATGCTTTTCATGCCTATTGAAGAATTTATGTTTTTTTCTGTTAGTTTATATACTGTGTGAAAAAATGACCTGGCGGGTTTGAGAGTTCCTGAGTTCTTAACAGTTTTTTGCGTGTTGTTGGTACAGAATGAAAATGTGTTTAATGAATGAATTAATGAATGAGTCGATGGGATGGACTGAACAAAGTCAAGGCATAATGAGAAAATGGAGATTGGCTTGTTTGGTACTTTTACAACAAATTCATTTGTTTTATTGTTTGAATGTCCCAAGCAATCCTCTACAGTTAGAAATGATATTATTTCCTGAGTGCACTTTTGGAAAGTGAGGCACCTACGTGTAACACAAGAATATGAATAGCTGAGTAAGTCACCTGCAGTCAAAGCAGTAAAATCTAAGGCTGGAATCCAAGTTTTCTTACCGCCTCTCTAGGCAAACCTTGGGTCTTGATATCTACCCAAAACCGAAGGGCTTGAAGTAATGCAGTGAGCCATGGGTAGCTGGAGGAGGGAAAAGTGTAACCACTGCTGGGTCAGGGGAAAAAAAACAGGTGACTTTAGAGGCAGAAGTTTGGAACAATGAAAACAAACACAAAAGGAAGTCCTTGGCTCTAAAAGGAAGGGAGCTCTGAAGAGGAGAAAATTACAATTGTCCAGCTTTGAGAAGGTCAGAAATGACATTTCTGTTTGGACTTAATGGATTGATTTGTGAAATGCCCCAAAAAGGTATGTTTTCTATATTTACTTCTATTTGATAAAAGTCGCCTTGACAATATAAAATAAACCAACACACACACCCTGAAGAGAAATCTTATGACACCTTAAAAATTATTTAGAAAATAATTATAAGGGGCGCCTGAGTGGCACAGCGGTTAAGCGTCTGCCTTCGGCTCAGGGCGTGATCCCGGCGTTATGGGATCGAGCCCCACATCAGGCTCCTCCGCTATGAGCCTGCTTCTTCCTCTCCCACTCCCCCTGCTTGTGTTCCCTCTCTCGCTGGCTGTCTCTATCTCTGTCAAATAAATAAATAAAATCTTTAAAAAAAAAAAAAAAAAGAAAATAATTATAAAATATTTCAAATTTTAAAAAAATAAAGAGAATATTTGAATAGTCACATGTGTACCCAGACTCAGCATATATCAATATTTCCCCACATTTGCCTCACTTCTCTTTTTAAAATTAAAAAAGAAAATCCAGTTTTAGTTGAAGCCCCTTTCAGCCCTAACCTGATCTCATGCTTTCCCTCCTCTTCCCAGTAAATTGGATGTTTATTCTTTCTCCACTTACAATGCATACGTTAAGAATATAGAGTTATGCATGTTAAAAAATATTTCTTTTGTGATTGCCTTTTTTAAACATATTTTTGAGGTTAAAAAATACGGACACATGGATGTAGCCCATTTAATGAATTGCTGTGTAGTATTCCAAAGTAAAAATACGCCACAATTTAGTTACCATTTTCCTATTCCCAAGAGTAGCAATAGGAGTAAAGACACTTTGGCTAGTACAAAAAAATTAAAATGTCATTGCAAATATTTTAGCGTGTAAGAGCTTTCTTAGAAATAGAATTGCTTAGCGGGAAGGTGTGTGTCGCTTCGACTTTGCTCCATATAGTTATTGTTTACTCAAAAAAGGGCTCCTGCCAATGTGCATTCTTTGCAACATTCAATACTATCCAAAATTTTAAATTTTTGACAATATCTCCAGTGTGCAATGATATCTCATTGGGATTTCCGTTTTCATTTCCCCTAACACTGATAGATTGTCTCACTGTAAGTGTATAAGCCATTTTATGTAAATTTGCCTTTTTACATTTTACACATTTTTTTCCTATTTGTCTTTTTCTTATTAATTTGAAGGAGTTCTTTTTATAGTCTAGATCCTATTCTAGAAAATATTTTTATATGCTAAATATTTGGGAAAAAGAACTTTACAAAAGGTCAGTATATCAAGAAATTGACATCCATACTGTTTTGAATTTTATTTTTTCCCCCTATTTGACACTGAGACTGCATGAGGTCACCACTCTGATGATAGGTTTTTAATATGGCACTTACCAAAGGACGTCTTTGGATGCAGAGAATAGACTGTAAAACTTCAGATGATATTAATCTGTTACGATTGGAAGCTTATATCTATACACTCTTTGATAGGGGTCACCCTTGCCTAAGAGGAAGAAAAGCTTTGGTAAATAAAACGTGCCAAGGAGGCGGACACACCGCCAAATCACCCACTGTGGCTGTGCAGGTGCCCCACTTCTAAGTAGTTATTGATTTTGCAGATTATGAATTGGGAAGAAATTTAAGTGCCTGTGAAGGTTAATTTTATGTGTCACCTTGACTGGGCCACGGTGCACAGATATTTGGTCAAATATTACTGTAGATGTGTTCTCTGAGGGTGTTTGGATGAGGTTAACATTTAAGTCGGTGGACTTTGAGGAAAGCAGATTACCCTCCATCATCCAGATGGTCTTCATCCAATCAGATGAAGCCCTCTGCAGAGCCAAGACTGACCTCCCCCGAGCAAGAAGGAATTCTGCCAGCAGGTGACCTTAGGACTTGAGCTGCAACATTGGCTTTTCCCTAGGTCTTCACTCTGCCAGGCTACTCTGCATGTATGGAACTTGCTGGCTTCCATAATCACAGGAGCTAATTCCTTAAACTAAATCTCTCATTTTACATAAACATTCTACTTTTTTTCTGTTTCTCTGGAGAACCCTGACTGAAATGGTGCCCTTTAGCGTATGGTTAACATAATAAACACCTTTCCTGTTATCAGAGCCCATCATATATTTTGTATTGCAGCTGACTCATTGCATGAAACTATACTCATGTCTTCCGCCTCTATTTGGAAATGAAAATCTACTATAATTAAGTTGTCTATAATTGTTTCTGACTTGAAGTTGTTAGAGTCATAAAGATGGAAGGCATCCCAGGAATTTATTAGGACATGGTAAATGCTTTGCCTCTATACCCAGGCTGCGGTATGGGTGAAGACATACTTGGCCCTGAGGTCAGGTTGAGAAACAGGTATCCGTTTTCAATGCTAATTTCTGGTTAGTGGTGATGGCCACCAAGAGGGCTGAACTGAGAACAGAGAAAATTCTGTGGCCATTTCCGAGCTCAGTGAGAAAAAGCCTGTGATCTAGTAGAGATATTTATTTTAGGAGGCGGAGGAATACATAGGCTCTGTATTTGCCAGCTCCGATTTAGGCTAGAAATGTAAAAGAAATTCTTCTAGCTTGCGTGTGAGATAACCCACTTCCCCAGGGCCAGGAGCACCAAAGTTCTAGTTCATATTGACGTCTGTGTTTGTCTGGGTGTCCCTTGAGAGTGTGCAATAACAATAAGATCCTGGTAAAATATTTTACCATTGAATGACTGCTAATAGAAGAGATAATCACCCAATTTATTTTCTTATGTCCCATGTATTGAGTAATTATATTGCCATTACTATACCCCAGCAATATACTTGCTTTAAAATAAAGGTACTGGGATTCTTTTGAATTTCTATAATATTTACAATCTAGCCTATGATACTTAATAATATATGGCTTTGTTATTTAAGGTGTTCATGTCTTCAGAAAGATTATAGCTACTTGAGGGCAAGACTGAGTCTTTTGCTTCTTTTGGTGTCCTCCATAGGAGCTCAGTAAATAGTGGCTGGACTGAACGGCTTCTAAGGGACTGTGGAGTATCAGGTCTTGAAGACTTTGTATGTAGCTGCAGGGGAAAAAAAGGCCAGAGTGTTCTTGGCATCACCAAGAGGTGTGTTAGAATGAAAATAGAAAGTATTATGTTACCCTTGAGGAAGAACATGTTCTAGTCACTGCACTTCCAGAAACTATAACTGACCTGGAAAGGGGCCAGAGATGGGCAGTTTTGGGTTGATAAAGGTGCTGGAGTAGCTTCAATGAGAACAAGCTAAAATGACTACCGTCATGGCTCATTTAGAAGACTTTGCTACCAGGGAAACATCTATAATAGGGAGTATAAAGAAGGAAGATTCAGGGAAATAGATTGTGAGAACTCCAAGGGGGTAGCTTCTTTTGGGCTGGATTCCTGAGAGATCCTCACACTGGGTGGCAGAAGATCCCAGGGCCCGGTTGGCATGTGTAGCTTTATCACAGATACAGCCATCAGTTATCCTGAACAAATGAGGAGATCACCTCTGCCTGCAGTAAGAGACGCTTGTCTCTTCAGAGGGAAAACGCCTAGCTTGCCTTCAGATAATCAAGTCTACTTTGCTCCGTGTCTTTGCTGGAGCAACTAACTACCTTTAGGATTTTCCCCCTAGATTCTATTTTTTAAACTACCCAGTTTGCTAAACCAGGCTTAATTCTGAAGCGTACCTGCATCTAGACTCAGTGTTTCCTCATCTGTTATTCCTACTGTAAGCACTACTTGGGTCAATTATACCCATGTCAATGTCACCGTCATTTTTAATCCCAGGAAGTCAACCATGTCCTTCTATGACATTGCCTTGGCCTTGATCTGCTTTGGTTCATTGACGTCTCTGGTCACTCGGCTTTGCCTTTACACCCAAGACAGAGATATTTGCACTTTTTTTTCTCTGCAAAGAGAAAGGGAAAGTAAGTTATGGATGAATCTATAAAATTGTGATTCATTCACCAAGTTTCTAAAATTTAAGAACTAGGAGAGTAAAAATTATGCCCCTTCCATAGCAAGTAGCAGGCCCAAGGAATATTAGTATCCGAGAGTTATACAGAACAGAAATAAAGAAAGCCCCCAAAGAGCTTGAATCAGTTAAAGAAGGATTGATCCTTTTATGTCGCTGAAGGAAATTTATCTTACACTCAGCATTTATAACACTGGAGGATGATATTGAAAGGCACCAGGTTTGTTCACCACGTACAACTGTTGACAGGCTGAATAAACAATTGTTTCAAAGGAAGCATTTTTGTCGTTGTTGTTTTTATGTTCAATACATCGATGAAGTAGTGTGGGTTTTAGGTCTTTTTTCATGTTTTCAGCAGTCCATTCCAAAAGTAAAGACATTAGCTCTACATTTTTTTTTGGCTTCACTGTAATAATAATAATAATAGTGCATAGTTACTGAATGTGTGTTGTGAGCTAAGTGCTTGGTGTATTTTTTTTTTTCATTTGAATCCTCAAAACAGTCACATGTGGTTGATACTATTTTTGTATGCATTTTGCAGATAAGGAAACTGAGGCACTCGGGAGCTAAGTAACTTGCAAAAGTTTCCAGAAAACGGCACTCTAGGATATGAACTCCGTCCACCTGCTTACAGAGCCCTGTGCACTCAGCCACTCCGTGCTACTGTTGCAAAGTGCGGCCTGCTCTGGAGGGTCCGCTGCAGGAGGCTGGTGTCTCTTTACTCTCCCGGCCTTATTTCAGGCCAACAGTGTTGTCAATATCTAAACCTGTCTCCTGATGAGATTATTGCTACTGGAACCAGCGCCCAGAAAGTAAAGTTAATAAATCTTCTGCTCATGCCCAGGAACTTAGTAGACTGAATGTGAAAGAGGCCAAAGCAGATTTAAAGTGATTGAAATGACAAAAGGTGAAATGTGAGTGAAGTGAATGAATTACAAAAGCATGTATGAATAGTATTACACAAGTGAAGCAAATTCAATATCAATTCAATTTCTGACCACGTGCAGAGGGAAAACAAGGGCAAAGGAGCAGAGGAGTCAAGGGTAATGAACAGCTTTATTACTTTTTTTCACTGTGCTACTACATATGGGTTTCTGCCGCTATTTATTAACATGCAGAGGTTAAAGTTTGTGTAAAATGCCGATCATAACATTATGGAAGGCTAAGTGCCGCCCTGCCGTGGAGAATGCAGTTGGAAGTCAGATTATAAAAAAAACCCAGCTTCCTACCAGTATTGTAACGTGCTGAGGGTATTTTAGAAATTAAAAATAAAGCCTTTTTAACAACCAGGCTGGGTTCTGTCCACTGAGACAATTGTTCTTTTTAGGTGAGTCTCTTCTGAGTTAATGCAAGGGAAAGTGAAAGGAGCACGCGGGTTCAGACCGAGCCATCTCTTCTGTTCAAGGTGAATACTATTCAGCTTTGAGCAGTATAGAGAGACTTAGCCATCTAAGTGAGCAGTCGTCAGATGATGATATTCTATTCTCCCGAAAGATAATGACATTTAAACTCACACCGGCCTGGGTCTGAGTCTTGGCATCCCATTTTCAAGATGTGTCCATAGGCCAATTGTGTAGCTTCCGGGGCCCCAGCTGCCTTCTCATAATACGGGGATAATCGTTACTTTGGAGGATTATAAATAATACAGTATCTGGAAAGGTACTGGTAGAGAGCCCTGTACACAGTAGGCCTGCCGCAAATGACAGTAAATATAATTATGTAAAGTGCACAGTTCGGTGCTAAGCACGTAGAGGAGCTTAGTACAGAGTGGTTGAATGAATTTAATAGCGTTAATAGTGGCATTTGCCCCTGTGCTATTGGCTGTCGCGGGGTAGGGGATTGGGGGAGGTAAGGCATGACCCAGTTGTCAGGAGTTTCTTGATGAATAAGGCCAACTTTCATTTTTTTTTTTTAAAGATTTTATTTATTTATGTGATAGAGAGACAGCCAGCGAGAGAGGGAGCACAGCAGGGGAGTGGGAGAGGAAGAAGCAGGCTCCCAGCGGGGGAGCCCGATGTGGGACTCAATCCGGAATGCCGGGATCACGCCCTGAGCCGAAGGCAGATGCTTAACGACTGCGCTACCCAGGCGCCCCCTTCGTTGGTTTTTAAATCATAATGTATAGGTAACTTTTTATTTGAAGCATTTATAGAGCCAGACCTGGGTTGCAGATGCCCTATCAATCTTCCGGGCTAGGGGCTGGATCAAGATAGCTATAAATGGGCACAGTGGCCAGTGCATAGGAAATACCAGCATGCGCACATTCTACTTATTAAACATGTGATTCTGTTCTTCCTCTACACGTACCCATGCACACATATAGGCATGATAGTCTCTCTCTTGCATATTTCTTCAAATACACAGACTTCTCTTTCTCTGGTTCATTTTCTTACTTTTCATAGAGATGGGAATACGGAGAAATGTTTCTCTACTGTTAGAAAATCATCAGTGCCAAGGTAATATTAAATAACCTTTGCAGCATAGGGAACACTGAGTACTCTTGTGGACAGTGGGACATGTGTCCTCTGGGGGAGCCACTGCTCGGCTCCAGCTGATTGTTACCATGACCATACGTGAGAGTTTCTGATTTTCTCAAGAAAAACTGGAAATCTGGGGATTTATGTGAGATTTACCAAATTTCAAGATTGACACAAATATTTTTAAGACACCACATGGATGAAATAAAATCTGTTTGCCATTTGAATGTGGTCCAATGGCATGTGTGATTTCTCTTCTAGGTCTGGCTTCTCTGAGGTACTCCAATGTCTTAATACGCTGAAATTGAGATTTGCCAGTACCTGGGTTGGACTTGGAGGGACTCCATTGTCTGAACCTGTGTTCTGAGCTCAGTAGGCAGTGGGCTAAATATTGGGGCTGATAAATAATCTAAATATTGGGGCTGATAACTAGAAACGAGGCACAGCCCCCAGGGTGGGGCAGTAGGTCCACGCAGCCTTAGCAGCAGGTGAAGTGCATGTCCCAGAGAGTCATTCAGGGCATGTCTGCAAGCCCTAACAGATGGGAGAGGTGGGAATGTGAGAGCAGACAGTGGGCAGAGATGTCTGTCTCCAAGGCCCGTTGACATTCGCTAGCAGCAGGATTGCTGAGAGATAAAGGGATACAGAGGAGCAGGACAGACAAGCGCCAGGACTGCCAGGCAGTTACTTGTTTCTGATGTGGACTAGATGCAGTGTTGGAGTAGATGGCGTGACACACTCCAGTGCTTGAATTAGGGCAGCCATCAGAGTAGGCTCTGCCCCAAAGCCTAAAACAGGAGTGAGCCTGCACGTCAGCTAGAACTCTGACTAGAACTCAGCTCTGAGCAAAAGGAACCAGGAAGGCCAAAATGTCAAGAGTGCATGATGGCTCAAGAGGCCACTGACCTGTGCTTTCAGTGAGAGAGGAACATATTCGTGGTGGGAACATCTGGAAGCATGTTGACAAATCCCCTGCAGACAGTGAGAGCCCAGGGCGGAGGGCCTGAAGGAACGATCATGGGCCGCCTGTGAGAAAGAGTCCTCTCTGAAAATGACTCTAGACCTTGGGCCTCTGAAAAGCAATAGACATTCTGACCACTTTGCAGCCAACTGTCACCTAGCATTTTAGTGGGCATCCAGACCTACCTGGGCGTGTCTGGTGAACTGATGGGATGGGCCTGCCAGAATCTTTTTGGAAGAAGGATTGATAAGCTTCTCTGAAAAGAACTCATTTCAAATGAAGAGGAGCCAGACAAGACTCCATTGACTCAGGAAGAGAATCTGAATGCCAGCAGGGAGGGGGAGATACTGTAGAGTGACTGTTCTGGGAATTTATCTCATGGATTAGCACTGACCCAGGTCCCACTGACTCGTGTGTGAGTCCCACGGGAAGCAGAGGGTTTTTATATAAAAAAGCCCTTAAAAGTTGTTTCACCAAATATTCTGGGCCCAAATACTACTGTTTGAGTACATTCCCAGGGGAGGAAGACACTAAACAAGGAGAGTCTTTCCCAGCTTGTAATATTCACCAGGGCAGCTTGGACACCCTGGAGCCCTAACCTGATGGCAACAGTGCTTGGTGGCAGAGCCGGTGTCTTCGGGTGAAGGTGAGCAGAGCAGCAGAAGGAAGATATGGTTGGCAATACAGCTGAGCAGAGCTTTCCCGAGATGGGGGATGAGGTACACTTTGCTGAAATCCAGAAATACTGGGGAGACAAGGACTTGGAGGAGAATCTGAAGTCCTGCTTGAGAGAGCCAGAGTCAGAAACATAAACTATTTCTGTTAACATGAGCCCCTGTGTGCTTACAATCTGCTAAGGCTTAGTACAAACTTTTGTTCCAATTTTAAGTCAGAACATGGAATATTACTCAGCTATCAGAAAGAAGGAATTCTCAACATTTGCTGCAACATGGATGGCACTGGAGGAGATAATGCTAAGTGAAATAAGTCAAGCAGAGAAAGACAATTATCATATGATTTCTCTCATCTATGGAACATAAGAACTAGGATGATAGGTAGGGGAAGAAAGGGGGGGTAATCAGAAGGGGAAATGAAGCATGAGAGACTATGGACTCTGAGAAACAAACTGAGGACTTCAGAGGGGAGGGGGGTGGGGGAATGGGATAGGCTGGTGATGGGTAGTAAGGAGGGCACGTATTGCATGGTGCGCTGGGTGTTATACGCAACTAATGAATCATCGAACTTTACATCGGAAACCGGAGATGTACTGTATGGTGACTAACATAATACAATAAAAAAACATTAAACAAAAAAAAAAGACCATGGAACACCTGTGCTTTTCTATTGTCAATTAAGTGTGGTCAGTGGATCCTTCTTACCTGTAAAAGACCCAAGCTAGTGTGACAACGTTAAGCATCACCTCAAAAATTTAGCGTCCTGAGGTTCTTTGGCCATCGAATACTATTCGAAGAAGCCACTCTGGTCTGTGACATTCTTTATTCCTTAGGAAATAAATAAATGAATCCACGTTACAAAAAGGTATTGACAGATACACCTGCATGCGTGCACGCGAGCCGGCACACACACCGATGGCGAAGAACAGAGAAATACACAGAAAGAGAATTAAGTACGTAGAACTGCTGGGCAGGAGAGTCATTGTTTGAGACACGACGTCTCATTTATCTCACTGATCCTGTTTATGGAAAAAGGGGCTCTGTAGGACCACAGATGGAAAGGAAAAGTTGTAGCAAGTGAAACAATTGTTTCTTGTTCCACTTTTAGGACTGAGCATTGAATTAAGTGGCTTGGTAAAAGGCTCATGGCAGAAAAATGCAATGGCTTCATAAAAACAAAAACATCAACACTGCCTATGAAGCACATTAATATTTATCTATTGATCTATCGATCTACTTATTTATTGCTGCAACCCTTTTCTGGAATAGAGTTTAGATCAAGAAAACACCCCAAACAGGAGTAGTAATGCATCGTTAGGTAATTATATTATAAAATGTTACCCCCTATATAGGGTCTCTTTGGCAGATACTTGCAGTCCCGTGTTTTTCATTGCAAGTGGCTTACATCAGTACTGACATCTTCCAGATGTTAGTAGCTTTGATTTTTTCCCCCGTGTTGCAAACGAGTTGGCATGGAAACAACTCTTTGCTGGCAACATGACATATGATTCAAGGCAAAATGCATTTTAACACAGATGAATAGTTCAGGAATCTGCCTTTAACAAAAGTCATTTTGAGAGCTGTTTTGAATTTGTTGGTGTTTTGTGACAACTTTTTCAACTTGGATGGGAGAAATCAAAGCATTCAGTGTGATGCAATGTAGCCATTGCTAAAATGTGATTTGGCTCTCGTATTGAATAAAAGCTTCAAGTTTACAAATGGACTTTAGGTACAAAGAACTTATACAAAAAAATTTTGCTCATTGGAAAGTGACTATTTGTTTTTTTAAAAAAATGAGCCCTCTAAAACAAAACCAATGGGAACTGGGAGTCTGCTGTTGATACTAAGAGCTGATGCTGTAATTATTCCAGATAGTTTGGATTTTTTCCCCTTACAAGGACTGCGGGGAGATGGAGAAAACAGATTCTGTTCACTTTGCTTTGCTAGCTAGCTTTGTCCACCTACTCCTCAATCTCTCTACTGTAAGGCTGGGAGCACAGGCTGTCCTAGATGCCCCGATATAGTTCCTCTGCTTGCCTCAGATACTAGAGGCCTCCAGTTCTCACCCATTTCCTGTTCTCGGCTCCTGAGCACAGGGAAGCCCCGCACTTCTCTGCCCTCTTGTAGGAAAGCGGGCAGTGTGGCTAGTTCCGGGCATGGGCTATGAGAAGAAATGACAGATCCCCCTTCCGGGTCCAGGCATTGACTTGCCTGTGCAGAACCCCTCAGCACCCTCTTTCTCTATCTTGGTGATGAGGAGCCCCTTGGTCCAGACGGTGAAGCTTCAAAGCACAGAGCCCCCATTAGCCAGGGGGTGAGGGACCATGTTGCGCAGAGTCTCCAAAGATTACCCACAAGGGACGTGTCGCTGAGTGGGAGCAAGTGGCTTTTTTGTGTTTGCTAAGATTTGAAATTTTCTGTGTTTGCGATTTTGAAACTGTTCATTAGCAAAGAGTAACTCAGAGCATGTTTGAGTTAGGACATACTGGATTACAGATTCCCCAGGGACGGGAGCCACGTCAGATGCATCTTTGGATCCCCAGAGTTTTGGTCAGGGCTTGGTGCATAGTTGACTGAAGTTATGACTAAAATATAGACACAATGGTTATGCTTATTTTTTTTCTCCTATTGCAATACAATTTGAGTCACTTTGCTGAGTGTTTTCTAAATGCAAAGTATGGCTTTCAAAACTAACAAGATGCCAAGACACTGCTTCTCCTTCCCAAACTTACCATTTAATTCCTCTTAAATATACATTTTAAATAAGGAAATCTTCTAGGAAGCTTATTTTTTCTTTCATAACTTGGCAAATTCCTATAGCGTATACCTAGTCTCATTTGCAAAGTCAGTTTACACTAAATAATTATAATAATGTAGTTGTATTATGTGTGATATAGTAGCATTTAATACTCTTTAAAAGGTGGCCACTGCCTCAATAAGTCATATCACATGTGACCATGTAGTTCCTATACTGTATATATTCTCTGATCCTTAAAACACCATGTGAGCAGGGAAGCACAAGGTAACTGCCGCCCCAAGATGAGGAACATGTGTTGTGGCACTTCCTAGCCTTACGACCCTGGACAAATCATTTAACCTCTCTGAAACTCAGGTTTATCCTTGAAGTTAATAATACAGCTGTTCCAGGGATTAAATGAGTTTATATATTGTAAAGGGTTTAGAAAAGCATTTCATACACAGTAAGTGCTTGATACATTTTGGCTACTCTTATTATTTCACAAATGAAGAAATGAAGGTCAGAAAAGTTAACTAGATTCCCCAAGATCACATGGGCTGGACTGACACCGAAGTCCTTTCTTGCCCTAGTCACTATAATGCCTCGCTCTCTAACTAGAAGCAGATTGGCTCAGTGAATTAAAACCACATGTGGTTTATCCATACTCTTGCCTGGTGAGATGCAAATTCATGGCGTGCACTTTACCTTTTGCTACCTCTATTTTCTCATATGCAAAAATAAAATGACCCAGATGTTCATTAGACTATTATCCTTTAATTCTATAATCAGAGATCAGTAAGCAGAGAAGAAGTTTACACAATGGAAAGACTTTGGTATCCGATGCTGAACCTTGGTTTCCTGAGGTGTAAAATGGTGATAATACGCTAGTTAGAATAGTTGTGAGGATTTGGAGTAATGCAGGGAAATCCCTAGCACGTGCTTGCACACAGTAGGTGCTCTGTAAATAACAGCAGCATCATCCTGTCATCATTTGCCCAGAAGTCTAGAGAAGTTCTCTGTAAGTTCATTCATAGGGAAAAGAACTTTCCGTGTGCCTTAGGGCCATAGCTCAGTGAGCTACTGCTTATCCTGTTTATTTATGAAAGTTCTTGATTCCATTTAGTGGCTGGATTGCAGCCTTAGGGCAACTACAGAGCTGCTTCTCGGTGTTAATTTCAGAGCAGCGCAGCCAACTGACAGAGCAGGAGGCTCAGGCCACCAGCTGCACGGAGTGATTCCCTCTGCCATCTGACTGTGAGCTTAGCACCAAGAGCTCACATAAGGAGAGAAATGGGCTGAGGGGGCTGAGAGGGCTGGTCTTTCTGCTCCTCGCTTGAGAGATGTGTTGTTTCCCTGCCACAGAAGGGGAAACTGTGGTGAGTGATTGGAGTCCGTATTGCTAAGGCAAAGCAGAAAATGATTTCTTATTAGTAGTACTTGTCGCATTAATAATAACAATAGCCATGAAGTAACAAAACAGTCTCTGTCTTTGAAATATAGGAGAAAAGTAATTGGCCCAGAAAGACATTACCAGTTGGAATGTTCCATATTTGCTTGATTTACCATCTTCAAGCAGTTCAAACAGCTTTGCACAATAAACTTAAATGCCTAAAATGTCCTGCTCGTGCACTGAAGCATCTTTTATATACTTGTTTCTATAGTTTGGAACACCCTTGTTGCAGAAATAAGAAATCAGAAGAGACTCAATTTATTTTACTGATATTTGAAGGTAATTTTTCCCTTAATGAATGCATCTGTTTGGATGATAAATTGTCCATTAGACAATGCTCAAGTGTTTTTATGCTCTCTGTGTTGATTATGGAGCTTTTAATGTAGTGTTGCTTCCACTCTTTGAATTTTCTCTGCAATTCAGTCATCCACCAAAAAGGAGAATAGACTGGAGAAAATGCCAGATTGAGTTGCCTTCCCTAAGTATTTTAATTTATTAAATAAATGACCTAATAGCTTGCATCAAGACATATTTCTGTACTTTGTGCTGACTTTATTGGGGTTAATCAGTTTCGTAATGCTAATTAGATGCCAGCATTAGTGTCCTGTGCGTGCATAGAGATAATGGCTCCAACACACAGCACACAGCACACAGCACACATAACGTCCAAGACTTGACTCTGTCTCTTGTGCTGAACACAATCCCTGAAATTTCTCTATTTGCTCCACTCTTCAAAGGGGTGGTGTACTGTTTGCTTCCTTTCAGACTCATGAGGGAGTATGTTCAATGTAGTGTGAGCAGAAGACACACACAATGTGGGGAATTAGTTACACAGTTGATGTTTCTGTCATATTGTTAATGGGAATTACACCCTGTAGCAATAGTTCACAGTGGGCACTGGGAGGATGTAAAAATGCATGAGAGAATTCAAATAATGAATAGCATGGCATTTTAGTTTGGTTGGATTTTAAAACTACCTTTGGAAATGAACACATCTTTATCTTACATAAGCACTCTATATATGTAGGCTTCCTGTCAAAATTGGTATATGTTTTACTTCAACGTGGGCTCGCCTTCCAGTGCATGGAAACAATATTTGATAGTGATGCCGAGTTCCACTGGGTCTTCTTGGAGAAAACTAAGTAACGATATTAAGTTGTCTTGACAAGTAACTTTGCATTTCCTAAATGTTTATTCCATAGCACTCTGACCTACTAGAGAAGTAATCTTCATGACACTAACTTGCATAAATAAAAGCCAAACAAACAAACAAAAATCCACAAAGAACTTTCCCTCATATTCTGCGCACATCATTGAAATTCAATGTGCTTCTCAAACAGAAATAGGTAAAAACCATGTGCATATAATGCAGTTTTTCATTTTTTAAGCTATTAGTTTATATACGGTATAAAGCTGCAGGATTCTCTCTTCCCCTGACCATCCGAAAACTACTTCCCGCTAAACTCTAAAATTGAAAAAAAAAAAAAAATTAAATGGAGCTTCTCAAGTAGAGGTAGGGGTGGAAAGACTGGAGACTCCCTTAGACGCCTCCCAAAGGCTATGGGTTACCACACAGCTCCCCCCGGGGAGAAGCTTGGCATTGGCAGAAGCTTCGGGTTCCCAGGAGGATTGTTTTAAAGCCCAGTTTTAAACAATCATATGTTGAAATAACATTTTAACATTTCTTCCTCCCTAAAAGAGAGAACAACAAGTAAAACTGACCTTTTGGATGTATATTAATTAATTCAGTCCTTCCTTTACAGCCCAAAGCACTCATTTCCCAATCAAGAAGTTGCTGGGGATATCCTCTACAATTTTACACTAAAGAACACTCCTTTCTCAATAGGTGGGATATGAAAAGTCCCGGGTGTTGAGGGCCAAAGGTACCTGGTCTGGGCCACTCCTACCACAGCCCATGTATGCTAATTGGGCAGGGGAGCCCTAAGGGCAACTCATCCTGATCTTTCTTCCTGTCTGGTACCAGCACAACACCCTGGAGAATGACCAGATTACCTTTCTGAGGTTTGATCTCTTACACACTCCACCAATCATGTTCCAGTAGTCTTTCCATTGGGTTATGAATATTCCTCATTTTCTGTTTTCTTTGAAGGTGATTCCTGATCGGTACTTTGAAATGGATAGCTTCTCTGCCCCCCATTTAATGTTGAAATGTGTAGAAATTCCAGGAGTGGGATTTAATGGGATCTGTTGGAAATAAGATTTCCTCATTTTTATTTTTATGGTTCATAAAAAATAATTTATTTGATCAGACTGAACTCCTGCTGATGCATTCTAGTTGCAGCCGGTGTCTTCAGAATGGCTCCTGAAAGGAAGTTCAAAATAAAAAATCTGCAAAATAAGTAGTATTTTCTTCCTGTGAGCAAGGCACACTGCTCTGGGGACACAACGAAGTCTTAGTCAAGGCCGCTGTCCTCAGGAGTTTATAATTTCTTCAGGCCGATAAAACAGGTACATGTATTATGACTAATAGTACAGGTAGCATGTAAGATAGTCCAAATTAACGACATCAAAACTAAGTTAGAGGAGTTCAGGGGTGCCCGGCTGGTTCAAGTGGTAGAGCATGTAACTCTTGATCTCAGGGGTCATGAGTTCAAGCCCCTCGTTGGGTTGGAGCCTACTTGAAAAAAAATAAGTTAGAGGAATTCAAACATAATGACGCCATTTCATGTGGTCCCCGAAGCCTCATACTCATGTTCATGATCATGTAGATCCCGAGGAACTTAGACACCTGTGCTGAAGATGCAAGGAAAGAGAAACTGGATTGTCTCTCTCCTCTGGGATAGGGACCTCAGGAAGAAAACACTTCTTTATTTGCCCACTGCTAAATTCCTGGCACCTCGTACCAGACCTGGTACATAGTAGATGCTCCTGAAATATTTGTTCAGGCAGGAATAAATGAATGAACTGTTATGGTGCCCAAATATGTATCCGTTCTTCCCAGTCCTGGGTGGGAATTAGTAAATTTCAAATGGTATCTACTTTGACAGACAGCTAGAAAGCGTTTGGCTATGTTTGATAGCGATTAGTATCTACAATCCAGGTATGAAGGTGGAAGTGTCTTTGAAGTAGAGTTAAATGGTGGGAGAAGTTTATTCAGGAATGTTAGTCATTGCAAGTATTTTATACTATAGTCAGTGTTTGTGCTTTGGGAATGCAGATTTTGATGAGTCTGGTTTTGAAGTAGAGAACATGTTATAGTGGCTCATAAAAACCTCCTCCATCTTAATTCAGTTTTCCCATTTGAACTCGCAGAAACACAAGCATAAAAATTATTCGCATTAGTGTTTTTACTTAACTCAAGTGTGAATATGTTTCACTTGGGTTGGGGTCCCAAAAAGGAATAAAGAGCAGTCAGAAAGATGAGAACAATGAAAGGTGAGAGTTTGTATAGGGGTTTGTGGTGAGTACCTGGCAAGTTTTATGATCTGCTATTATCCATGGCAAATCTACAGATCTATATATTGCATTAATAATTACTATTTTCAGCCTTACAGTTTATCAACTGTCATTATGAGGAGCTCTTACCATTTCAAAAGTAGATTCAAACCACAATAGTTAGTCTTTGAGGCAAACGATTAAACAGTGCATTAGTATATGTGAACATATATAATTTGTATGTACACATAAGCATTTCTTCTGTTTCAATAAGTAGATCGTTTATGCCTTGAAGTCAGTAAATTTTTCATTTATTTATTCAACAAATATTTACAGAGTGTCTACCATGGGACAGTAGGCATTGAGGCTAAATGATGAATAAGTCAGTTGTCCCATCCCCATGGTGCTCTCAGCCTGGAGGAAAGTCTTGTGAATGAGCTCTTACATAAAGCGGCTTACTATGTAATGTGGGATACTATGGGGAGTACAGATTACTTTAGTGACACATTGGAGGAGCATCTAATTTGTACTTAGATTTGAGAAAGCTACCCAGAAAAGTAGCATATATAAACTGAGGCTGGAGAGATGAGAAGGAGCTGGCCAGGCTGACACGTCCTTTACAAATCTTATAGCTCATAGCATGGCATTGCACATAGACGAAATGCCAAATGATTTTATTTTGTTATTATTTCTTTTATTTTGAGAGTTTGCCCTGGATCCAGCTTTGCATCAGCATTGGAAGAGATTCAAGGAATTGTAAGGCTTCATATCTGTAATCAAGGATTCTCCAAATTAGTGGAGGAGAAAAAAAGTACATGCATTGCTCTCTAATTGTTGTATATGTAAGAGGATGTAATTCCTAACAGCATGCATAGGACAGGCAATGAGCATTGTGGAACATCAGGAAAATGAGAGATTGAAATAAGGATGAAGTGCAAAGTGGATAGGGGTATAAAATAGAGAAAAAGAGACTTGAGATCTATTATAGAAGAGGTAGAATTGATGCGCAAGAACTTGGCATTGAAAATGAAGCTGGCCACAGAGGGCAGTAGTCTGGGAGGAGATGTCAGGTTCAATGTAGCAGAAAGTACTTGTTGAGCTACAGTTTTGACTGAATTTTATAGACCGTGGTGCCCAGTTATAGGATCCTGAGTAAGAGAATGCCAAAGATGTATTAATGAGTTGCCACGAAGGCATATCATCCCTCCTCCTCCCCAACTTGAAGAAATATCTCAATAGGGGTTTCCTTTTGATGGGCATTTTGACTGACATTTTGCACAATGGTGAAACTTAGGGGGCCTCTGACACAAAAGTAAGCTGTTAATTGTCTACTAATTGGGGGGGAAAAAAAAGAAGACCTTAGAAGATAAGACCTGACTTTCCTTGCCCGGAAGGCGGAGAGTGAGAGGGAAGTTTTGTCTTGTTAAAGTTACTCTAACATTCTCTCCAATCCTCCCACTGCCTGCTTCTACCAGCTTTCTAATCCTTCCAGTCTTCCATGGCAGTGAGTCCACCTCGCAGAGTAATAGCCTAACAAATTATCCTATCTCACTCTCACTGTTACTAGAAAAGATACAAAAATCTTTGAAGGAATGAGGATGAAGCCAGAGGAAGGAGTCCCCATATGCTGGTTAATAAGTATTGAGAATCCAGAGCAAGTGAGAGGGTCAAGATTCATAATAATTCGCTAGTTATAAGAAATTTAGAGGCTTTATATTTTAAGATAGAGAAGGTATTCACTGAATTTGAATGACTTCAGTTGTCTGAGGAAAACAGGTTGCATTAATGTGCTATTCTCTTCCTCTAACCTGCTGTGGGTTCTTAGTATATGCAGTTCCCCTCTGCTTACGACACTTCCTGACTCACCCACCCTGTCTTTTGCCTGGCCTTCTCCTATTCCAGCTTCACACTTCAACTTAGAGCTTCCTCTGATAGGCCTTCCATGACTCCATTAGGTCCCCTTTCTTTATTCTCTCACAACACTCTGTGTAACTTCCCTTTCAGAGCGCTTATCAAAATGTATCCGTTGCATTCAGTGTCTCTGACTTCTGCTGCTCTGTGAACTACAAGGACACAGGGAGCATTTTTGTTTTGTCTACCACTGTATCTTTGGAGTCATCACCATGCCTGGCACAGAAGATGTCCCAGCTACATGTTCTTGAGAGCATACATATGTGCAGCTGCTGCAGGTAAGGGTGGGAATTTGAGGAGAAAAGTGGTGGGACTTTGCCATAGCTTGTGGGCCAGCCAGTCAATGGCCAATGATCAAAAGAAATTTTCTGCAGTTGTCAGAAAACATGGATTTGTATTGAGTCACATTCTGAATTCTGACATCAAGTTTCAGGAAAGCTAGCTGGGTGATATTTCAGGGTTGTTGACTTCCTGACATGAATCCCAAGATGGGATCCACATTTTCTAGATTCGAATACTTTTAATGTTCCTACAAGTTCCTGTCCTTTTCTCTAGTAATACTGTAACATACGAAGAGTTGGAAACTATTTGGAAGCGAGCATTTAAATGAGAAAATTCCGAAACTACCAGCCAATCAGTAAATTGAAGGGGATTTTATTACCAATTAATGAATCTTTGCTTCCACTGTCTCTCCTGACAGAAAAGGAAAAGTGATCCTGACTGGGGTTTCTGCCATAGATCAAGTCCAGATCTCAGAGCTATTAACTTGCTGTGTGGAGCCATAAGATTTGTGCTCGGAGGATTCCTCCTCACATTGTTGTCATAGCTTCTCATTTTCGCGACATTACACACCACTCATCACTCACTCTCCATGGCAGTACCTTATCAGCATCCTGAGCTGTGGCTGCCTCTAGCGGAGGAAGAGTCTCCCAGCTTACCTAAAAGAACATCAATCATTCTGCATTCTTAGTGTTCAAACTTGCTCATCAGTCAGTAACAACACTTCCTGCAGCCTTGAAAATTATTTCTGAATAAACACAGGGCCAAGAAGAGCTGAAATGACTGACAGCTCATAACTCCTCCAGTGCTTTATGTTTCAAAACCAGTGTGTATGCAGATGTCTCCTTATTACCAACGTTTGGATGTCACTTAACGTAGCTGCAACTGAGAGGGAACTGCATGGGTTAGATTGTCAAGCATCTTAATGGGGGTTTTGTGCCTATAGCAGACATTCTAGAGAGCTCTGAACCAGGGTTGAGATTTGAGGTGAAGAGCTATCACTTGCAGATCAAGTAGCTCACAAAACTGTGACATGGGGAAATTTGTTTTTGGCAATTCTTTCCATTTCCCTGTATTTTTTTTCCCAGAACCCCACAACCAAAGGCCCCCCCCCCCCCCGCCCGCCGCCCTCACTGAGATATGACAAAGCATTTTGAAAAGAGCAGATGCTCTTCTCCAATCAAGGATTAATCACCACCACCTCACTCGATCTCCCAGTTTTGGAATTAGAGCTACTTGAGCAGAAATTGAGGTGGGGATGGGTGAGGATGAACATAGGAGGTTAGGAGGTTACAAGGAGAGAGGGTGGTGGATTAATTAAATAACAAATTTCCTGATGGTGGGTAAGATCTGTCCATGAGTTTTTCTTTCCAAGAATCTGATGACTTGATGAGGGGGTATTAAAGAATTTCCTGGCTGGTTTGAGGCGCGTATTTTGAGGACAGGATGGGTTTTGAGGTTCCTTCAGTCATTTGATGGGGGTGTCAGTCTTCTCTGCCAATGGATGCCAACTGCTAGATTTGCAAAATTTGGAAAGACAATGATGGCTGCCTTCTGTTTTTAACTGGCCTTGTGTTGGATGCCATCAGATTCTGCCACTGCCTAAGGAGTATATTCAGTATTCACTTGGGCAGTGGCAGTAAGCCTATTGGCATGGAAGAATGATCATAGAACTCAACAGTGCATAACTAACAGTCAAGCTCATGGCTCAAGTTCTGGGAAATTTCATCCATTATCAGTTATCCTCAATGCTGGGAGAACAGCCTAAGGCCTATCAACCATTTATATGGTATGGTTGTCAGGGCAGTGACAGATTCATATACAGCTGGCTCCACTAAATTTTTAACATATTAAGAACAGGGACTATGTCCTGTTTACCACTGTCTTGCAAGAGAATAGCATAGGACTGGGCCTGGAGTAAGAAAATAATAAGTAGTGGTTGAATGAACAACACTCTCTTTGATTCTCCCCTTCACACCCTCCTCCTTCCCCTCATTTGCAACCTGCTCTACCCCTACTTCCAATGAATGTGCTTACATGGCCGGCAGAAATGGAGTGGCACAGAGTTTTAGATTTAGTAGGTATTAATTTGAATAAAATCCAAAGATTTTCTTTACTGACACCACAGTGATTTGAGTCTATGCCTTCTATGGCTATTTGTGACAGAAGCAAGGATAATGACAAAATAGGAACAGAAAGACATAGAAAACACAGTGCCCATGGAAAATACCCGGGCCATCACTCAGTGTCTTGCACTCTGAATAATGGGGTGAACCCAGAGGTCAAAACGCTATGGGTTTTAAAATTTAAGTTTTTGCATCTGAATAAAATGGTTCTACAGCTCTACTACCAAAAAGCTGAGTTGTTCATTCATTATTTCAAAGTATTAAAATCTTTACAAGTGCTAGGCACTGTCTTAGACATTAATGATACGAAAGGAATAAAACAAGATTCTAGTCCATGAATTTCTCATAATCTAAGGGAGCCATCTATGCAGTGCATTCACCTCCCCCCCCCAAAAAAAGTTCAGGGAGAAAAAAAGTCACCACAAGGCACAATCTATAATATCCTTTTTTTTTTTTTTTAATTTCATAGTCTCATGGGGCAAATACTGGACAAGACCAAGCCTCCTTAGTCAGACCATTAGACTGGGTGGTGTGGCTGAGGAATGTTCTCATGGTTGTATGGTCAAGAACATGAGTTTCTGAAGACTATTTGTGAGGTGAGAACATGGACCCATTCTATTAATCAGTAGATAATAATTGGAGCAGCCCACTTTTCCAAAACTTATTTAAGACATCTTAAACCTTACTTTGGGTCAGTTTTGGTGTGTTCATGAGAGTAGATACATCACAGAATGGAAGCTCAGCAATAGACTCAAGGGACAAGTAACAGAAGACTATGTACACTAGAGACAAATAAACAAAAAGAGTGAAATGAAAGGCAACAAGTTTCTAGAAATAAGAAGTGAGCCTTACCGCTAGCACTTGAAATATCTGACAGGACCATATCAACAAGCTCTGCTGTATTTTCTATTGGCTGTTCATGGTCTATTTTTCTCTCTAGACATCTTTCTTTAAAAAGAAAATCCAGATTTCCAGGGTTGGGCAGAGTGTGGGGAAGAAACGACAGGAGGCAGGCACTGTCAAGGAAAGACGTTGTCTCTGGAAGGAAGCGAGGGGCCAGAAGGCAAGGCTGGCTCCCTGGGCAGGTTTCCTTGCTGCCACTCCATGTGTCTTTTCCCTCCCACTCCTGTGGGCACTTTCTTTCTTGGCACAGCGAGAATTGAGGAAAGTCACGACAAAAATCCTGTCATGTGCTGGGAAAGGAGAAAAAGTTTTAGATCTTTGCCTTTTTCACAAATGAAAAGTTGCATGGAAATTGATGTGCAATTTTAGATGGGAGCTTTGCCTTTGTTAAAGTTACTCTAACGCTCTCCTAAGTTCCCACACTCCCTGCTTCTACCACCTTAACAAACAAAAACAACAAACTCTCCTCCCAACACACACGCACATACCCACATGAAATGCAGCCTAGCTGGCAGCCAGCGTCATCTGTCCCAGGGCTATCTCTGAGGACTGTAGATTTATCTTGGACTGACTTCAGACATGTCCCCTCTGATCTTCTACTGGCGACGTTTTTCTCCAGTTTCCTTACTGCCTCCCTTGGCGCTCATTAATGAACTGCTCCTCACTCTGTGACTAAATGTGAGCTCTTGTGTTTGACTGTAGAGAGGATTATGACATTTTGCAAAAGCACACACACACGAGTGGGGAGAATATTTTGGGTAACACACAGGCGATGGAGGTCAACTAGGAGAACCCGGTTTTAAAAACCTGTTGAAGCAAGTAACATAGAGAAAAGATGGGGAAATAGGCTGCTTATTTGGTGACATTTACTTATTCCCAACCTGATATTTTAAAAGGCAAATACAGAAACTGGAACTTGATATTTAATTGAGGTTCAGGTATTTCAAAGCTTGCTTATCTCTCCAGCCCGTCTGGTGTTTCCATGGTGTTCCTTTTCCGCTTCTATTAGTCTGGGACGTGGGTAGCAAGTTGATGAACATTTTTAATGAGTAAATCCTTTTCTACACCAAATTTTATAGATAATTAAATCTGATTTATAGGGCAGGTTTCAGAGACAGTCAAAGAGGGAGAGAGGAGGGCAAAGGGGAGGGGGCCCAATTATTGGAACCCTGAGTGAGACTCTAAGTGGGCTCGGCTTTGTCTGTGTCACCTTCCCGGCAGGCACTCTGCAGGCTCGCACCTGGGTTTGTGATGCACAATGAGATTCGGTGATGGCTTTGCCACGGGTTTTTCAGTTTTGTTTGTTTTGGGTTTCCAGGCAAAGATGTTCTCACGTCCAAGAAACAGATCCTCATCTTTGTTTGCTGCTCTCCCATTTTTTATTCCAGGTCATGCTAAAGACTTTGCCCTTTCATTGTGTATTTGTTAAACATCTTCTACGGGGCAGACACCATTCTAGATGCTGGGGATGCAGCAGCAGTCAACACCACAGGCTGTTCAGACTCTTGACTTGAGACGTGAGACAGACTCAGTGGAAGAAACCGAAGACAAAACACACTGTCATCCCTAAAAGGAAATTGAGACCGTGGAGGGTGAATGGGTTGGCCTGCATCGTGCTGCTCACCTGCCATTGGTGGAGTTGGGTATAGACTTCAGGTCTTCTGACTTCCAGGCCAGAATCTGCTTAACGCACTGAGCTCTGTTGTCATTTGTGGAATATGTTACAAGCAACAAAAACAGCCACAGCTTAGGTTTTGAAATACATAGCACAGTGCTAGATAACTATATTTATTGACCTTGAAACACTATATAGGTTTCTAACAGCTCCTCCATGCCTTTTCTATTTGTATTCATTAATACATTGATAATTTCATGTTGGTTTGAGTTACAGGTCCTGAAATATTTGGTATTGCCGGGGCTTAAACACATACAAGATTTTATCAACTGCAGTTCCCATCTTGTCTCCCCTCTGAAATAATGTGTTCAAAAAGGTTTTTGAAAGCCAAGATCACTCCAGCCATCATCATCATCATCATCATCATCATCAAGAGATTCCTGAGTGATACATGTGTGAGATACCGTATATACAAATTTGAAAGATAATGAGTCCTCTGAAATGAGACTTAATGTCAGACTGCCAAACTCCGCCCCGATGCTTAACTTAGATTAAGATGTCAAGAAGCATACACGTCTATGGGCGGCCTGCTTGCATTTTATCTTTAAAATAGCTTGCATCTTTCCTTCGAATTTTTTTCCCTGATTATAATAGTAGTATAACGTTGTTATCCAATTTGCACATAACAGAAAATATATCGTACAGAAAACAAAAGTCCTCTGCCCAGAGAGAACCGTTAGCAATAGTAGGATACATACTGTTCGAACTGTCTTACACGTATACCATCGTGGGAACACGCATATAGCACTGTGCTACAACACCAGAGTAACTGGATGATATGTTTTGATTGTCTTTTCATGTCCGCATATATAAATCCACATCTATATTTTTGAACAGTTACATAGTATTTGCTGTAAGGCTAAACAATAGCTTATTTAACCAATCCATACTTAATTAATATTTGGGTTATTAACAGTTACTCCCTACAAAAATGAGTGCTATAAAAATTCATTCTTGTATATATTTGTTAACTATACTTATTAACCCAGAATTCCATGTTTTGCTTTTAGATCTAGGAGTCAAAGCACATGATCTGATACCCATGCACATATATATTAATATAATCAATATATTATATAAAATAAAATAAGAATTATAGTATAATGTAATTAATATATATTGATATATGTTTTATATATGTATGTATTTCTTCCTATAGTCAAAACACTATTCCACTTGACTTTGAAGTCAGTTTGCAAATCCTAAGAACTCCTCACATTACCTACTCATCTTTTTCAAAAAATTATACAACTGTAACATAAATAAAACCTTTTTTTTTTAATCACTTGGCTAGGGCTATGTTATTTAAAGCTGGATAAGTGAGGTGGTAGCTATTAGCAAAACTGATTTAAAATGTAGTGAAGATTAAAAAAAATTCTTTATGAATCAAGCCACTATTACTCTAAGTCAATTAAACCAATCTCCCTCAAGGAAAAACCTAAGGATTCGAATTCCTTTATTAGAAGGATGTTATTAAAATGTCTCTGTGGTTTATTGATTTCTTTAGTTCTGCTCCTTGAAGAATATGGGAATCACTAACAGAACTGAGACCAATACTAAATGCTTGGAAATGCTGGTCAAAATCGTATTGAGACAATAAAAGTAGTGTGTCAATATGTAGGAGCTGGTTAGAGACTTTTCTTTCAGGCTGCTTCTCATTCAGACCAGGTATTCCCACTACTTCTAACTGCCATATTAATTTTTAACTTTCTTGAGGAAGAAAGCCTGGGATTAAAACTTAACCCTGTTTCTTAGAATCTTTTACTGTTGATGTCTTGTCACTGTTACGCTATCTTTTGCTTGGATTTTGGCTTTCTCTTCATTGTCATCGCTTGGTTGGGAACAAGGAATTTTCACGTTTTGTCCATGCTCTTGGTTGCATGCAAGTCGGAACATCAGTGTAGCCTCCTCTATGCCCCAACTCTGAATCCTCTCCTAGCTCTACTTTGTTGAACAAAGAAGCTAAAACGGTCTGCAAGCCAACACCCTACTGTATATTGAAACCTTGAAGATGTTGATATAAAAACTCTTATTTAAGAGACGAGGAAACTCAGCTCAGAGAGATTTAGTGACCTGTTTAGAATCTTGCCATAAATCAGAACTAGGACCAGAATCCACTTCGGGTGGATCTCCTGACTCTAGTCTTATATCATGTCAATGCACCTGTCAACCTCTCAGCATTTCATGCCCTTCTCAAAGGCTGGGTTGGCCACTTTACCTACGTCAACTCGTGTTCCTCCCAGAATTGGCCCCAAAGTCTAGCCTTCATGCCAAAAACTTTTGCTGCCTGTATTATCTGGCCAAGAATTAGTGATTACTCTTTCCTAGGGGATGAAGTGGACTGGGGTGATAGATTTTTAAGAGGTCTTTTTCCATGTCAGTGTTGGTCCTGTGAGTAAAACACTTCTGACCCTCTGGCTGATGACTTCTGTCTCTTTGAGGTTCTCATGCTTTTGTGAGGAGATAAGCCCTGGGCATTATTTTCTGTTTTAATATCTGTGTGGAAGCTCAGCACCCTTACTTCAGCTAATCAAGAAACATTGCATATTTTTATAGCAGTTTGTCTAAAATTAACATCTCTAAAGCACAGAAATACACACTCGCTCTTTATGCTCAACCTGTAGGTGTTCGGTACTATGGGGTGTTAATAGCATGGCTCTTATGGTTGGATGGATAATGGTTTGAAACGAGTTCTCACCACTTGCTAGTTACATGACTTTGAACAACCTAACATCAGTGAAGCTCAGTTTATCATTAGTAAGGTGGGGCTAATGATACCTGCTCAGAAAGGCTGATATGAGAATTAAATGAGATAATATGTTAATTCAGTGCCCAGTATGGGTCCTGGCACATTATGAGTCTTCAGTAAATACTACTTTGCTTTCTTTCTCTCCTTCTCCCTTCCATTCCTGCTACTGAAAAGCCTCTGTCCAAGAAAAGGAATGGGAGAGAGTTGTAAGAGTCTGAAGACATCAATTTTAGTTTTTCTTCTTTTTTAAATCAAGAATTTTTGCTGAAGGTGCTGCATTATAAATGGACTTCTCAAAAGCCACTTGTATCAGTAGTCTGATCATTTATTCCTTGATGAGAAATATTTTGGTCTATTAGCAAGAAGAAAGATTAACTGCACATTAATCAAAAACTTCAAGATGAGTAGAAGTGTGCATATATCACAGAAACTGCCAGAGAGGTACAGACTGGGAAACGTGCTCTTTGTGCATCAACTTTGGTCTCTGCCTGCTAAAGTGAAGCCTGAATCTTCAGTTAACTGGGCAACTGCAAAATGTTCTTAAAATTCCATATGTGCTATTTTTTTAAGGACAAGTTTATTTGATTTGATTTTACTTTTTTCCCCCCTTCTCCTAAGCAATTAATTTCTTGCTGGTACTGTGCCTGGAAACAGTAGGAGAAAATGAGTTGCTAGAAGTGTATTTCTAAATTAGCAATCATCTCCGTGACGTGTGCACTTAGTCAATGTGTTTATTTCTCGGTTATTGTCTGTTTTCTAAAAATACCTGGAGAAAGCCATGTGTATCTTGGTAATTCCCTAGAAGCTGAAACAGGACATGATAAAGGCTGCCCAAGTTTGCCGTTTGGGGGTTCTTACCATTGCTTCTGGGCTAAGGCAAGAGATAAGTCTTCTCAAAATAAAATGATTCTGCCTCCAACTGGAAATCCTCCTCTGGCTAACACAATTATCTACTCAAGAACTTTACTTAAAACATGTAGTTAGATTTAGGGTGTCACTACCCCCCCAAAATGCTGTCTTTGAAAGCTTTGAAAGGAAGTCCCATTGAAAGCTCAGTAGTCACAAAAATAAAGGTTTCACCGGGTGTAAATTCTCTGTCAGGATGGAGAGTTATTTAGCTATTTGCTAGTATGCCATTATATCAGCATATAATGGGACAGAGTTACCCAGGAAACAGCGATGCAGGGCTAGAGATTGTGTGTGTGTGTGTACACACACACACACACACACATATTTAATCAGGTCCACAACACTTTCAACCATCCATTGTCAGGACTCTCTTCCCTATTTTTGCCCTCTCTTTAAGGCTCACTGCTACACCGAGTGTGTACGGAGCAGCTTTCGAGACGCACTAGTATATCAGGAAATGGAGAAATGTAAGTTGTGAGTCTCTAAGGAGAGTTGTACTGGGTTTATAACCCATTTGGAAATGTAACCACAATTTCATTTCATCCCAGAGACCCCCATGGAGCAGTAACAGGGGAGAGTAGGATGATTCACCTAATTTCTTTGATGTAAATTTAAAATTTCTCCTGACAGTTTATGCTGGAAACTGGGGCTTGAATGCATCATCCTGAAGAATTTTTGCAGTTGCCCAGAAATGTGGGGCTAGAGAGAGCAGATGCTCGGAAATGCCGTTGACATTTCCAAGTTTTTATAGCCCTGGTACATAGCCCACTAACTCCAGCATGCTTCACACATGGAGAAGGACCATTTGTCATTTTGATGCCAAGATGATACTCACAACTCTAAATGAAATGGATTACTTCTTTCTACCTCCTGCTTGGACAGTCAAAGTAGAGCCATTTCCAGCATTTATTGGTCACCCTGTACATACCTGAATGGCAGAGTGGTATGAGTATTTGCTCTGTGGCAGGGGAAATGTGGGTCTCTAAAACTGCTCATGACAGCAAAAAGTACGAGTTTCTGCCATGCTCAATTAGGGTATGATTTATTTGGCAAAAGTGACTTCATTGAGAAACATACAAATAATAGTTATTAAAGGTGCATCAACTCTGAAACAATTAGCATTCAAATAGATGGTACACACCTATACACACCATTCTTTGTATTTAAACAAAAGTATTTACCTGGGCAACTCAGCAACTTGCCAGCTCTGAAAATCTGGACAATTTCCCAGACAGTAGATATTTTGCATTCTAAGTTGTAGTCAGAAAATCTGTTCTCCCTGCATTTAGCAGATTATTCCTTTATGCAATACTCAAAGCCTGACCATCACCAAAGAATACATTGAGGTCAAGATTACTCATATTTTGGCTCCTGGATAAATGAGAGTGGCCAGGGACTTTGTTAGAATCAAGTTTCTACTTTCCTGGAAACCTAAACATAAGGGCAGGATTAACCAATTCTCTAAATATTTATCGAGTGCCCATTCTGACCAAAAGGTATTCTGGAAGTCACGTTGCTTTCTCTGGCTTGCACGTCCAAAGAGGTCCGTAATCGTAACATATCTGTCAAATGCATGTGAGATGACTCTATCAGGGCAAATTTTGTCTGTTTCTAGTGTGTATAACAGAAGTTGTTATTCTATGCCTTGGACTTTTGGATTTGTAGAGCAGTCCCCCTGAGACCCGCCCAGGGGCAGACAGGCAGGTCTCCACTGGGAGGCTAGAACCTGTGCCAGACAAATTCCTCTAAGGGATAAGGATTTTTTGTCAACCCAGTAGATCCAGAAATTGCTCATGCTGCTATTACCCCCTTCGTAATCTTTTAGCCACTTGTGATTCACCCAGTAACCATCTGATGGTTGCCCTGAACTGGAGAGCTTAGGCTGCTTGATTTCCACCTGGAAGTTCGATTCCATCATAATCAACCTCTGGGTCAATCCTGGTCCCAGGCAGGTGGAAATGAGAGGAAGTCAATTGTTCAATGGCTCAGCCTCCAGTCTTGTGAACTATCTACCCTACCTATCACCTTCCTCATGAATAAAACTCTATCTTGAGGGGTGCCTGGGCGACTCAGCCAGTGAAGTGTCTGCCTTCGGCTCAGGTCATGTTCTCAGGATCCTGGGATAGTCGGGCTGCCTGCTCAGCAGGGAGTCTGCTTCTCCCTCTGCCTCTGCCGCCTTCGTCCCTGCCCTGCTCATGCGGGCGCACGTGTGCGCTCTCAAATAAATAAATAAAATCTTTAAAAAATAAATAAAACTGTATCTTGAATCTCAATTCCAGTAACTGGGATAAGCTCTTGGTGCTCCTGTGTTTACTGGCAGCCTCTGCCCAGTACCCTAGACCTTCCACTGCTATGATCCTGTCCTGCCACCTGAGTCATTTTATGGACCTAAACTTTATTGCTTATGGTTGGCGCCTTTTACCTGTTGCCAGATTTCCCTGATATTGACTCTTCCTGTTGCCAACCCCGCTCCTGATGCTGCATTTGCCTTCTCTGCCAGCACACCTGTTGCTCACTGCTGACTCTCCCCTGATGCACATTTGCCATCTGCCTGGACTTTTCCTGCCGATTTCCTGCTGCTGGGAATGTGTCCTGCCCTCTGCGTCTGTAACTGTGCTTAGAACATAATTTGCTAACAAGAAATTGGCTAAACTTTCAAAAACCAAGATATGAGTTCAGTTTGTCCTGTCCTCTACCAAGCCCTGTGTATAAAATATATTGTTTATCACACATTGTAACATGGAGAATATTTGTATAAAAAGTTCCAGCTTGTGAGATAATTGCCCTTTAGGAACAAATGAACAAATAGAGTAGCATAGCATCCACATCCAAGAAGAGAGTGTGGATGGAAAGTTCTGGAAAGGTGAAGTAAATGTTATCAAATATAAATAATGTTAATATTTCTAAGGATGTTTGCTGATGGACTTTACCAGAGCCAGATGGTGGCTGTCTTTCAACATGCCAAGGGGCATTTATTAAGTGACAGGGCACCTTGTAATAGAGATGCACTCATTCCTGCTGGGGGACAGGAGAGAGGGTTGGAATGCCCTGGGCCAGGGGTTTGCTGAAGGAGAGTTAGAAAGGAAAGAGCGCTTTCAGTGAACCTGTGTGTTTACGGAGAGAAGCAAGAAGGAGGCTTAGAGGAATAGGGAGGAACAGAGCCCAGGTTAAGGGCCTGAGGAAACAGCAATTTGAAAAGGATTAGGGGGAAGTGTAGGAGAGACCAAATAGAAAAGAAACAAGATTAGATGGTGACAGTGAGGGCGGGAGAGTAGAGTGCAGGAAGGAGAGAGAGACAAAAGAAATCAGGAAAAGCTGATTATATCAGAATTCAGTTTAGGGAGAGTGAATAACAAGTGAGTCCTCGGAGTTAAGAAAACTGTTCAATGGTCTGAACCATAAGGGTCTCCAGTTCAGTCTGGGGAAGCAGACCATCACTAACAGGTGCTTTCTCAAAGTCAAAAGGGTTTGGGCCCAGACAGGAAAAGACGTATTTATTCATAGACCTAAGGATCTGAGGAGAGGTCATGACTAAAGCCTGGCAGAGACCCCAGGGAAGTCTTAGGAAAAAGCCAGGATGGGGTCTGAGGAGGGGTAGATGGGTGAGAGAGAGAGAGGAACATGAGCTCACACCTGGACTGTTGGATTCGAGCTCATGCTGGAGTACCCGAGAAATGGAAGCCTACATTTGTAACTGGCTCTTAATCTTTACTGCTTTGTGCCTCAAGGGTCCTTTGTGCAGTAGGAAACTTGCACCAACTCTATGTAAATTACAGTAGATGGCAGTGGAGCAGAGCAGAGGGGTTAAGTCACAAGGCTTTGGTTTGAATCCTAGGCTCTACTTTTTATGAGCTCTGTAACCTCCGACACGGTATTTAATCTACATACCTTAGTTTCTTCATCTGTGAAATAGCAATAGTAACGGAAGCTACTTCTCTGAATTTCCATGAGGATTAAATGAGATAAGGTTCCTAATAATATTAAAGATTTCTATTAACATGAGAAAGACAGCTTGTCAAGAAAGGAAAGTGGGTGTGTTCCCCTGCCTTTATTCTTCTCTGGATGTGTCAGCAGAAAACTGAAGAGACCAACAGTAACCAACAGGCAATGTAACTGCAGAAACATTTTGCTTGCCTTCTACCCTCGGCTTGGGAGTGGAGGGTATGTGGCAGCCCATTTGATGGCAGGACGTTCCCTCAACAGTCTGGCTAAGCCTTCAGACTTGTATTATTTTGATGTTTTGGAGACCCAAACAGCAGAATTAGCCAAGGTCTTCATATATTATTTTGCCACGTATTTAACTTGTTGAAGCAAATTCTGAAAGACTTTAAACTAGGCATCGCATTTATTACCACATCCAGCAAACACATCCCACTTGAAAATAAACCAGAACGTTCATGTGTTGAATTCTGTAAAGGTGATTTCATGTCAATGATAAGTAAGATAATAGATGATGCTGGAAGAATTGCAAGACTGTAATACACTTGAGGTGCTAAGGCAATTGGCTAATGGGAGCTAGGCCATTTGAGATATTCAGCCTTGGATATATTTTAGAGTTATGGATCTATTTATAAGATTGCCATATATCATTTAGCTTGTTCCCTTCACAATTCTAAAGCCTTTTCTAGAAGACGAGGCTGGAGAATTGCTGGACACCAATTCCGCATTCTGACCAACAGCTATGCCTGTCCGAGACGGTTAGGTCAGCTTCTACCAAGTGAAAAAATTGCTTCCTGGTGTGGATCAGGCTCTGTTGGGAAGGGGTGTTAATCTTTCTAAGTCCTGACTATGTTATCCAGTTTCTTTTCCTAAAGTAGTCAAAAGGCTTTATGCACCTTTCAAAGAGTCTATTTGTAATTGTCTCAAGAAACTCTTTTTGGATTATATACTTAAACAATTAAAAATGTTTCTTTGGGGCAAAAAGAATCTTTCATGTGAATGTTTTTAAGACGGAATCCATGCAGGATACCTCCGAGAGTCTGACCAACTCCTATGGCCAGGCTGTTCTGGTGGTATAAATGCCATGGTTCCAGGTTCTTGTGGTAGAGACTAGTTCCCTATTAAGAGGCTTCTAATGTCCCTTTCAGAGTTGGTGGAAGATTTCTCTCTAAAGGACCCATGCAGCCGATTTAGCCTGTAGTTTCTAGGGATACCATCTGTATAATCATTACCATCTTGAGAAGTGCATTATGACCGCCACCCACTGGCAAAAAGCCTCATTGTTGGTATTTTTACTGACTGACACAGCAGAGCTGGTATTGACTCCCATCTGGCACTCTGGTCATTTTCTAATTCTGTGCAAAAGACTGCAGTATTCTCAAATATCTTCCCATGAACCCTCTGAACCTTCCCATGAATTCCCAGGCTTGTTTGTCATGATTGCAAGGTAAACACTCCAATGCCAGATGATATGACTTGCGATAACCTTTGGTGAGATTTCTGTTGAAGTTTTCTGAACACCCTTTTAAGATGGTGCAACCTTTCACATTCTGAACATGGCTGATGTGTATGAATGTAAGAGTAGATTTCAATGGCATACAGTCTGGTAATAGTAGTATTCATAGATCATTGTCAAGAACTTCCAGACTCTTGTAATATGGAGAGTATATGCTTGCTTCTCTGTACTTACAGGCTCTGTGACAACTTGAGTACATGCATGGAATTTATTCTCTAATTGCCCTCACAATTCTGCCTGAGAAGTATGTCAAAATCACCAAAAAATACAATACAATAAAAAAAAAAAAAAGAGCGGAGAAGATCTGCATCAGTAAGGGAAACTAGGGAGTATTACCCTTTCCCTGCCAGGTACTTTGACTGAACTAACTATGGTATAGATGGAATGAAATTAAAAGAAGTCATTGCAGGTTGTTATACAACTCTCTTCTATAATAGCAGTGAAGTGTTCTGGAAAACAAGGAAGTACCTGGTAGAACCCAATTAACACCTTTTAAATATAGTGGACCATGGAACGAATGGGAACATTTTTTTTAGAATTTCTTTTTTCTTTGAAGGATAACACGTGTAGGTGTGGCTACAATGCGAGATTGTGGAGGATTATGCAAATGGACACACCATAGACAATGCAGTAGTAAAACAGGATTCTAGCTGAATCCTAGTGGCTATTTTCCCCAACCTAAGGGCAGCACCAGAAAGGGAGCATGGACAGCCACACAAGGTAAATAATATGGAGAAAGTGACAATAGAAAGCTGGGTAGAGCCAAGTGTGGCAATCCCCTAAACATCTGCTTAGAGATGGACATGAACTTCCCAGGGCTTGGGCACTTTCCCATCCCTCAGGTGGTTACATCTCAATATATCCTGCTTCTTTCACCCTCACACGTGAGGCTTGGAAAAAGGTTTCTCACCAAGAAGATAAAATGGAGATTGGGAGATAATCCACTCTTCTGCTCCTAGGCAAATATGAAGTCAGGAGAGCAGAATTTTCACTCAAAGGACGGGCAACAAAAAAAGGCTTTTCAACATAAAATTACAAGGAAAATATAATACTTAAAAGTTAAAGGAAAGTTTTTTAAACATTTTTTTTTGAAATGAAGCACAAGTAAATTTATAACATTTACTTTGTGCGCTCCATAAAACTTAGAATATATAGACTTTAGGCAAAAAAGAGATGAAAAACGAAATGAGAGACGAGAGAAGATAGGAATTGTCTTCTGTGCATAAATAACAAGATGAAGAAATTATATAACAGTACTGTGATGGAAGAACCAATGCGTGCGCTAGCAGGAAGCAGAATGAGCACTGAAGAAAATCACATCAGGGAATGAATTGAGGGGAGTTTATGAAACTTAGAAGGGATGGTAAAAATTAGTGGGTGTGTAGAACTCAGTGAGGAAATCCAACCCATATAGATATTTGATGTTCTTGAAAGAGAAAGAAAAGAAACAGAAGCAATGATCAACGTTTAAAAAGGAAGTAACTTTTGAAATGTCAGAATGGAACACCATCTGGACATATTATTGGGAAATGTATGAATTTCAAAGACTCAAAAATGATTTCCATCATCATTCCGTCAGACACTTAGAGAGGTATAAAAGTCAAGCGGGTCTCTGAATTTTCTTTGATGACTTTAAATGCCAAATAATGCTGCTGGTGCTTAATGATGATAAAAATAATAACAAAACGCTTCCTGAGCATTTTGATGCACCAGGTACTATGTCATATGCCTTTATATAAGTAATTAAAACCTCCCAATGAATTTTGATGTAGGTGCTTATATTCTTATTTTATAAAATAATATTTTCAATCTATCTAAAGAAAAAAATAAAAGAAAATTTAAAAATAACAAGAAAAAATAAAGGAAAGAACAATGAATCATAGAAAGTACAACATATAAGACTGGCATAATGAAGACTAGCCATATTAATGAAGATGATAAAGACAATTAAGTGAAATTCCCCATTTTTTAAAAAAAGGCTCACATTGAGTGAACACATGAAATAGAACTAAAAGCAAACCCAGTTCTACACTGTCTATAAGAGCAACCTTCTCCTCCACTTCAAGTAACTCAGAATGTTTAAGAGTAACAGGATAGGCAACAATATCTAAAGCAAATGAAAACAAACATAAATAAGGACAAATGCTATTATTAAAGTAGATTTTAATGCAAAATAACCTTAAATGTACTTTTAATAAAGAGATTAATTTCATACTGAAACAGGTAGTAATGCCTGAAAGCTGACCATTATACAATCATTGTGGGAGAGAGAAATAGCTCTCTATATTTCAAGGATTAATAGCCAAAACACAAATGAGGCTGTAAAAGATTTAAATGGCTTTGAAACAGATGATTTAACAGACCTAACTAATACTCTGTTTCCCAAATCACAGCTAATATATTTATTGAGGGAGGCAATAAATATTTTTTTAAAATTTCAAAGTATATTAGGCCAAAGGACTCCTTAAATAAATGCAAAGTCACAAAAAGTGTGCAGGACTCATTGTTTCTGACCACAGTGTAAGAAGCTAATTATAAATATATAAAATAACTCCTTTGTTCCAGCCGTTTGGGAATTAAACAACTATCACAATTTTCCTCGATCACTGCTGGATTAAAACAGGGATCAAAATTGAAGTTTTAATGATTAGAAAACAGGGATAGCACGTATCAAAACGTAAGGGATGCAGTCAAAGCTGTATTCACAGGCAAAATCAATAGGCTTTATTGATTTATTTAGGAAATTCATTTGCACAGCAATCAGGTTAAGAATAAAAATGAGAAAGACTGTACTTTGATCCATAAGCAACAAAAAACATTTAGTGACATTCAAACTCTAGGTGTGCAGTCTACTGGCAAATTAATAATGGAAGAATACTCCCTTATGATGGTAGGGCATGTCTATCATAATGGAATATTCACAAGCCATTCTCATTAAATAAGGAACAAGACAAGGATGTCTGTTATCATTGCTATTATTTAACATTCTTCAGGAAGTTCTAGCCAATGCAACATGTCAAGAAAAATAATTCAGATAGATAAGTATTATAAAAGAAGAGATTTCCATATGATATGAATTAAATAGAAATCCTAATAAAGTCAACAGAAAAACTGATAACATATAGTTCAGTGAAAATGTCAAATGTGAATGAAATATAGACAAATGAATGTTTCTATATATTATCAATAATCAGAATGCAAATTAAATGAAGCACTAGTCACTTTAGAAATATATATATAAATAATTACAAGAAAGGAACTCAGCAATTTAAAAATTTATATGGAAGAATCAATGTCGAAGGAGAACAAAATCCATTTTGAAAGGAAAAGAAAGATTTGTCTTATTAGATGTTGTCATATATTGTATTCTAAAGCTACTGTTATAGAATCTGTTGCAAAGAAAAATAGACCATACAACAGTTCAGAAATCTCAGAAGCAGACTCAAGTTTATGTGGAAAATTAATATACAATAGAGGAGACTCAAGGTATTAATAGAAAAGAGACAGATTATTTAGTAAATAGCGTTGGGGAAAATGTCTTATAGTATAAAGACAAGTAAAACATTAATAGAGAAAGAGTCCAGATAAGTTAAAGATCTAAACGTGTAGGTAAAACCATAAAGCTAATAGAAAATAATGCAGAAGTACATCTTAGTACCCTAATTGTGGGGAAATACAACATTCCAGAATCATGAGGTGGAAAATTGCTGAATTTGATTACATCACACTAAAGATTTTTATTCGTTGTTGGATACCATTGGGACTAATATCTGGAATATACACGAGTCTCATACAAATGAACAAGAAACAGATATGAACCCCAATAGAAAAATGGTCCAGGAATATATAGAGAGGCAATTCATAGAAGAGGAAACCCTAGGGACTAATGCACTTACAAAGAGATGCTCAAAACCATTACTAATTAGATGAATGCAAATTAAAATAACAATGACATATCCCTGAAGACCTGTCAGATAGATAAAACATTAGCTGACACTGTTAAGTGTTGGTGGGAGGAGGAAATATAGGAATAGTCAGGCACTGCTGGTTGGAGTATAGAACACAGAGGACCTGTAGCAAACTGGCAGGACCTACCCAAATTAAATAAGGGTATGCCATAGGACCAGCGATTCCACTCTTTAGAGAACCCTAAGTGCAAATGAATGAGGATGTTCCTTGAAGCATTGTTTGTGGTGGCAGAAGTTGGAAGCTATCCAGTTATCCATCACTGGAAGAATGGATATATAAACATTGTGATTGCATGCTATGGAAAAACATACTGGTTAGGACCAATGAACAACGTGTAGATATGCACTAACAGCAACATGGATAAATTTTTAAAAACTTGGGTGGAATGAGGAAAGCAAGAAAGAATGAAATTTATAACACACCATAGCATTTGTGTAAATTAACAATTCATGCAGATGAGTGAATACACATTTCACAGATACACATATGAAGACTGAAAAAAGATAAAAACAAATGAAAATAGTTAAATTTGAGGGTAAGGAAGGAAATGGGAATGGGGAAGAGGGTTCCAAGTGAATAAATAAATAAATAAATAAATAAGAAAGAGGCCTTGCAAGATAGGGTAAAAGAAAAAGAAATGGAGGGCAGGAAGAAAGGAGGGAAGGAAGGAAGGGAGAGAGGGAGGAGGGAAAGGAAAGAAGGAAAGAACAAGACAGTAAACTTAAGATATTAGCAGAATATTTTTGAAGGACTAAAAAGAAGACTTGATTAAAAGAAACTGCATGTTGGGGTGCCTGGTTGGCTCAGTTGGTTAAGCACCTGCCTTCGGCTCGGGTCATGATCCCAGGGTCCTGGGATAGAGTCCTGCATTTGGCTCCCTGCTCAGGGGGGAGTCTGCTTCTCCCTCTCCCACCCCCATCCCTCCCCCTCTTGTGCTCTCACTTGCTCTCTCTCTCAAATAAATAAATAAAATCTTTTAAAAAAATAAAAGAAAATGCATGTCATGTTCTCAGATTTCAAAGTTCAGAATTATAAAGATGCCAATTTTCAGAAAATTTAGTCATAAATGTAATTTAGTTCCATAAAACATTTGTGGGAAATTGCTTTTGTAACTAACCAAGGTGATTAGGTGCTAGATGTTCCCTTTATACCCCCTGACTCTTTTCCTCCTTGCTCTGTGTCCTGCAAGTCTGACCTGGAAGGACTGCATCAGAGGGCTCTCTTATATTCTGGTTCCAGGACAAGTTTGCCCGACAACAGATGGAAGGGCAGGGGCAGGGTTATTTATGTGTGTGTGTGGGGGGTGGGGGTGGAAGTGAAGGGAGTATTTATCCCAACTTCTGCCTCCTTGTAGGGCCACCTTAGGTTGGATGAGCCCTCTACTGTCAGGTAGATGCACAGCTCTTTGGAACTTCAGGCCTAGAAGTGATCATGGCTCCTGGCTGTAACTGACCCCAAGATGATGCACTATTCATAGCTGTGTAAGAACAATCATGAAAATTGTGAAAAAGATTAACAAGAAGTGACTTGTGCTATCAGATAAATTCAAGTATATTCAGAACTACAGTAATTTTTTAAAACAAAAACAAAGTGATAGTATAAGGATAGGCAAACTATGAGAACTGATGAAACACAGCCCTATGTGTTTGGGTTTTTATTTGTGCATGTATAAATATGAATAAGTGTAATATTTCCATGGTTTGGGGATATTTAGTTAATTACTTTGAAGCTAAAAAGTTAAACCCTTATGTCATGGGACATTCAGAATTAAATTCAAGATGGATGAAACAGTGAAATGTAGGAAGGAAGGAAGGAAAGAGGGAAGGAAGGAAAGACAGAAGGAAACTAGGAAGGAGCAAAAGGAAGGAAGAGGGAGAAATTGACTAAAAATAAATTTGAAATCTGGTTGGGAAAGATAAGCATAAAAATAAAGATAGAAACAATAAAGTAAAGACTAATAAATTTGATTATATAAAATGTATAAAAATAAACTGTTGATATGATAAATGGTAAATAAAAATATAAAAGACAAATGTTGAATAAGAAAAAGATATTTGCAATAAATGACTGGTAAAAATTACTTAAAAAATTACTTTCTCAAAATATATTTAATTTTATTTTTTTATTATTATGTCCAATTAGCCAGCATATAGTACATCATTAATTTTTGCTGTAGTGTTTAATGATTCATTAGTTGCTTATAACACCCAGTGCTCATCACCACATGCACCCTCCTTAATACCCATCACCCGGTTTCCCCATCCCCTCCTCCCCTCCCTTCTGAAACCCTCAATTTTTTTTCCCGGAGTCCAGAGTCTCTCATGGTTTGTCTCCCTCTCTGATTTCTTCCCATTCAGTTTTCCCTCCCTTCCCCTGTGGTCCTCTGCGCTATTCCTTATGTTCCACATATGAGTGAAACTATATGATAATTGTCCTCCTCTGCTTGACTTATTTTACTTAGCATAATCCCCTCCAGTTCCATCCATGTCGATGCACATGGTGGGTATTCATCCTTTCTGATGGCTGAGTAATACTCCGTTGTATATATGAACCACATCTTCTTTACTTCAAAATATATTTAAAACATGAACAACTCAACAGAAATAAAAGCACTCACAAAAGGAAATTGTGAATGACTGATCAACTCATGACAATTTATTTACCCACACCAGTACTAAAATGAATGTAAATTAAGATAATATGATATAAATTTCACTAATTAATTTAATAAAAGTATAAAACAGTACTGACAGGTTTTAGGAAAAATAGAGATATAAATTATTAAAACTTTTTTGTTAATAGACTTTTTTTTTCTTTAAGTAAGCTCTTAGACCAAAGTGAGGCTTGAAACTCATGACCCAAAGATCAAGAGTCACATGCTGTACTGACTGAGACAGCTAGGTGCCCTAAAACTTTTCTGGACACAATCTGCACATACACACACTTAAACTTCAACTTGTTATGTAATGTTTCTATGAAAATAATCAGAAACAAAGGCAAACCATGTTAAAGGAAGTTTATCATGACATAACTTGTGATATTAAAAAATTGAAAATAATCCAAATATCCTAAGCTGGTAATTAATTAAAGTAGGGAGATCTATATGATTCCATACTCTGAAGGCAGATAATCTTTTCACATAATATTTAATAAAATGCAAGAAATTCTTACCTTTCTTTTGGTTAAAGGGAAAGAATAGTTCATAGGATTTTAACATATGAAGTACGAACTCAATTAAATATAAAGGGGTTGTGTATTCTCAAAAAAAGAAGAGAAAATAAAAATGCCAAAATATTAAAAATTGTTATCTTTGGGTAATTACTATAAACATGGTCTTAAATTTCCTCTTTGTATATGTCTTCTTTTTTCCTAAAATTTATAATTATTTCAAATGAAACCTTTTATAATCAGAGGGAAAATTTTAAGCTTGAAAGGGGCTATTCCTTTTGTTGTTACGTATAGGACAACAAAATCTTGTTGGCTAGACATGGGCCATTAAAAATACCAGTTTGGAGTCAGTGAAAAAGAGTTTCTGGAGGGCGTCACACCATTTACTATGTGATACATAGTAAATATGAATATGTCTATTTACTATATTAAATACATCAGCAAATAATTTTTTTAAATTGCAATGATGGGCCAAATGGTATATTTGCAGAGTTAGGATAAAGTTTTTATCAAGCTATTTTATTGGAGATTTTAAATATCTAAAAGATAATTATGAGAAAAGCTCACATTTGAAGCTTTCTATATAGATTAGAAACTGCTGTGGTCTGTAACCAGTATTAAAAGATAAACTGAGGCATACTAAACATTTTAAGAGTTTGTTTGAATACAAATTGATTCAAATCAGGCAGCGCCAAACTGGAAGTGGTTAGGGAGCTTAGATCTTCGGAAACCAGGGATAAGACTTCTCTAGAGAAGCAAAGAAAGGAAATTATTTGATTGGTTATAGCTTAAAGCCTAGTTGCCTGTTTGTGATTGGTTGCCTTTAGGTTTCAATTTTTTAGCCTCGAGGCATTTACAGGTTTAGAATCTGGTTTGTTGATGAGATCACCCAGGCACAAGAGACACTTCAATTCAGTGGCCTCCTTGTTTAATTAATTTAACAGCAGTGATGCACTTACTGTTACTTTCATTACTTAGGTCTAGAAATCAGATTCCATATTCTGTGTTCTGAGGAGCCAGGTCATTCACTGATGATAATATAAGGAGAGGGTAGGGGTGCCTGGGTGGCACAGCGGTTAAGCGTCTGCCTTCGGCTCAGGGCGTGAATGCGGCGTTATGGGATCGAGCCCCACATCAGGCTCCTCCGCTATGAGCCTGCATCTTCCTCTCCCACTCCCTCCCTTCTTCCTCTTCCACTCCCACTCTCCGCCTGCTTGTGTTCCCTCTCTCGCTGGCTGTCTCTATCTCTGTCAAATAAATAAATAAAATCTTTAAAAATATATTATATAAAGAGAGGGTATTTGAATCCTACCACTTACTACTCTTCCACTCTATGATACTGACTTGAATATAGACAGAAAGAATGGATCCCCTTTGGGGATCAAAATATTAGCTATATTATGTGCGCTCCACCAGATTAGAGAACAAAGCAAGCCCTTTACCTTCCCCCTTAAACTCTCCAGTTTTCCTTTCTCCCTTCCTCACTTTCTCCCATCCCGCCTTATAACAGGGCCACACCCCATTCATTTATGGCTACTTTTGCATTACAGTGGCAGAGTTAAATCCTTGTAAGGCCAGCAAAGTCTAAAATATTGATGATCTGACCCTTTACAGAAAAAGTTTGCTGAAACCTGCCGTATAGGAAGGGGTTATCGAAACAGAAATGAGCAGGCTTGCAGAGTTTTTAATTGCTTCAAATTATCTTGATTTTTCTTTTTTGCAGGAACAAAATCTCAAAGACATTGGACCTCCCTGGTATATTTAGCAGAACTGTTCTTTAAGAAGCTATTTCCTTAAAGACCAGAGACACAGTCTTGAGCTACCTTCTCTGGGGTTGTGCTGACAGAGTAACAATGAATTGCTCATTTCCCAGTGGACGCTGGAAGCTATTTGAACAGGTAATATATGCCTAAACCCAATGAAAACCATTGACAAGCCCAGCGCAGACAGACCTGGGACTTGGGCAAGTACCTGGGAATGAGAAAAGAGTAGCAGCCAACGAACGTGAACTTGGGTATGCAGAATTCCTAGATGAAATGGAAATTTCAGAACACTTAAGGGAAGCACAAAACAAGGACGTTTGCACCAGAAGCAACTTAAGGAGCCCCTGGACAGGGCATTACTCTTAGCAATTTCTTATTACATATAGACCTACAGCCCACACGTCCACAGTGTGAGACACAGCTGTGGGAGAGATCTGGGAAGGCCTTTTCTGTTAGAGCACACCTGAGGAGTAAGCAGGCCATACGTCTCATTATGGGACAAAACAGTAATATCCCTGCAGGGACATGATAACATCTAAACCCTGTTAAAAACAAGACAACAGGCCCCAAATGAAGTCACTTATGCTAAGCTCCACATCACCAAAGCAAGACTTTATTACAGTTTCGGCTCTCCTGGAAATGGAACCTTAATGCAGTTGGTCAGAAATCACCTGATCAGCACTAGTTAGGTAATCCGACCGATAGACCACTGATATCCCCTAAAGGAGAGTGACCTTGCAATAATCAATCTGCCTTTTTGTCTGGTATAACTTCCTTGCTCCTGCTCCCTTCTGCCTATAAGTCTCATTTTGTTCAGCTCCTCAGAGCTCCTTTTTATCTGCTAGATTGGATGTTGCCTGATTCATGAATCTTTGAATAAAGCTGGTAAGATTTTTAAAATTTACTCAGTTGAATTTTGTCTTTTAGCAACCCTAAACACTCTAGGTGTCTGGATGGTTTCAAACCAGACATAAAGATTCATGTAGGATCTGAAAGAGGATTAAAAATCGTGAATGAGTGTGCTCCAACAGTGGTGGGAGATTGCAACAAAGAGAAGAGAAAAGTGAGGGGGGTTGGGAGGACCAGGTAAAGTGGGGGGATTGTAACTATGCAGGCCATCCATGAATATGCTGAGCTAGGGAAGAGAGACAAAGGCTCAGTCCAGAGAGAAGGGAGGGGAGGAGGCCAAGAAGGACTGTTAAGGGAAGAAAGGGATAAAAATGTGGAAGCTAGGGATAAAGAGAATGGAGTAAAAAGCGAGGAACAAATAAGATGGTATCATTCCTATGTCAAGGCACTCCCTCCATTTTTAAAGACTTTCCTTGCCCGGGTTATAATCCATTATGATGGATTATAATACAGTGTCTTCTTTCAAGGAATTGACAATCTGGGGTAAGGGGTGGTGGGAGAGAAAACACATACATATAAAAAGTAACTAATAGGACAAGACAGTAAAAGGAATACAACATATAGAATCATAGCAGGTGGTTTAACCCACACAGATGTGAACTGTAAAATGTATTTCTTTTTCATTCCTGAGTTCCTTTTTAAAAAACATCTCAGATCAGTGATTCAGTTAAAAAATGGTACCTAGGGCAGTAGTTTCCACTAAGGTTATCCTGAGGGTCATATCCAAGTGGCACAGATAATCAAAAAGACCATGTATATATTTGCATTTAAAGTGGTATGATTTACATGTTTTTGCATATCTACACGTACTATGCATATAATTATGTCGACAGTAAGGTCTGCCCTTACGCACAATATTGAACTTTCCGTTAGTAGGCTGGAGGGAATCAATTCTTACTTTTTCTTGCTGCTTCTTTCTTACTCATCCTCTGTCAATGATCTAGCCGTCTTGTGGGAAAGGAGAAGGCAAGATGCATAGAGACCAGGCTAGCAGAAGGTAGGGTGCTGATAGGGATTTGAGCCACACCATAGGTTGGAAAGCACTAGACCCAATTAATCAGAGTGCCATGTTTCTACAAAAGTATATAAGGCTGTATATTCTGCATTAAAGAGAGGCTCTGTCAACAACTGTAAAAAAAATGTGCTAATACTATTAATAAAATTAATGATGATTGACACCTGTTTTCTTTTCTGTCCTGTCCGAGAGACATAATCTCTGAGGGACAGGGGTAGATAAAGTGGTCACCATTTATTGAAAGCTTATTTTGTACCTGATATTGTACTATCTACTTTATATACAGTTTTTCATTCTATTTTTTAGAACAATTAATTATGTTGTGAAGTAGGTATTGCTATCTCTACAGTTGAAAAAATGGGATTTAGAGAGATTAAGTGGCTGACCCAAAGTCACATAGCTAGTAAGTGGTAGAGCAGGGATTCTTTGATTGGTTCATTTAATACATATTAAATGCCTAGTATGTGCAAGACACTGGTGAAACTCCAGAGTCATGCTAAGTACTATACATAGTTAGGATAATTTTTTCCTGCCTTAAAATGGCTTATTCTTTGGGTATCTCTATTTTGGCAAACAGTAGAACCATTTACCCAATCACTGAAGCCATGAATCTCGAGAGCCATCTTAGACTATACCTACTTCATCAATTCTCATATCCAAACAATCACTAGTCCTTTCAATTCTACCTTCTAAATAAATATCTTACTCTTCCAAGCCCTCTTCCAAATCTGCATCACCACCAAAGCATCTTTTGCTCACATACCATATAGCTATCTCCCTGTTCTCTATGCTTCTAGGAAATAGAGTCGCCAGAAATGGTTAAGATGACATATTAGACATCTTTGTTTTGCAGTATTTAATATAGAGTCCAGAACAATAAGGATTTAATGTTTGTTTAAGAAATTCTTGAATAAAGTTCTTACAAGCGAAGTTTTGAAAACCAACCTGTCCATGGGACAAGGAATTATTTAAATACATATGTACTCTGGGGCACCTGGGTGGCTCAGTTGGTTAAGCACCTGACTCTTGGTTTCAGCTCAGAACATGACCTTGCGGTCCTGAGATTGTGTTGGGCTCCACATTAAGCCTGGAGCCTATTTGAGGTTCTCTCTCTACTCTTCTTCCGCCCTCTCCCCTACCGCCCCCCTCTCTCACGTGCACACACTCTCTTTCTCATATAATATGCTGCAAAGAGCCAATAGATATAGCTTACTCTGTCATATAATATAGTAATTTTAAATGGAGGTATGGGAATAATTGTCATGACCAATGTGTTCCTAGGAATCAGGCTGAGAGAGAGCCTCCAGACTGAGAAAGAAACCCAGATGCTAGAAACCCCTGAACCAACTTAGAACACTTTCTGGCAATGAGCTCTTCTCATTCATGTCAACTGCTTTCTCCCCCACTACCCAATGTAAAATGTAACAGCTATGGTGACTTCAAGACATTTTCATAAATATTTATTAAGGACTGATCATGCATCAGGGGATTGAAAAATAAGTAATACATAAGGCGTGGGGATTGGAAATTACTTAGTAATGCATAAGCAGAATCTGCCTTCAAGGAGATAAATGAACACATCAGCTCTTTAATGCTTATAATGTGCTTTCACTTAAACTGTCTTTTGCAACCTCATTTTTATAACTATCGTCTCCGTTTTACTGATGAGGAAACTAAAGCTCAAATTAAGTGAGTTACTCAGGATCACATTGCCAATGAGTGTTAAAATCCAGGACTTCTGATGCCAACTCCTTGTTCTCATACCAAGTTGCCAAACTTCTGAGAAAATTAATTAATCAATCCATTGATTAAGAAAATACTTACTGACCACCTAGGCTGTTCTAAGCACTTGGGCTATGCCAGTGAACAAATTAAATGAAGATATCCGCTCTCAAGGTGCGTATGTTTTTGGCTCTCCCATAATGAGTTGCAAATCTCCCTTTGTGGGGAAAGGCCATTTCTGCTGCACACTGAGGCTTGAAGATTCTTTCCCCTTAAGGACAGTAGCTGACTCTGTGAACAACTGTCCTCAGGCTCTCATCATGGAGCATGGTTTCTTGGACCACAAGCTTCTGGGTTATTTTTTTAATAACATGCCATCAATCTGGCTACTGCACCTATCAGTTAGTGGAGAGTTATTTAAGAGCACAAGGCTGCTTGCCTTTAATTAATTTAAATATAAACACACAATGTTAGGAAAATTAAGTAGACAAAAACATTTTCATGCATCATAGGCACTTTGCAAACATATACAGTGTAACCTGTTAATTACATTTTCCTTCACAAACCATTTATCTTTTCAAAGCCTTGCCTAATAATTTGATGCTTCTCACTTACATTTTTAACTGCTTGTGATTTATTTTTCCAGGCTGTTTCCAAAGGGATTGCCATGTCCCAAATGAAAAGAAATATTATAATAATGTGGTACAATAAAACAACATATAGTATCTCATTCTAGCCCAAAGACTACGTGGGATCATTCGAATATTCTTAAAACTTACTTAGATAAAACAATATAATGAATCCTTTCCTAATCCTTTTCTTTAATTTGAAGGAAGCTCATCAAATGATCTATAATAGAAATTTCCAAAAGTTGATACATATTCCATGTGTGTATCAAATGGCATCACCACTCATGCTACTGGTAACATAATAGAAGATGTATATGCTGGTCTCTGCCCCCAGTTCCTGGCACAGAGCTCCTAAAACCCTTGTAATGTCTAAAGTGATAAGAGCATCTCTTGTTCTAATATTTGGTCTTTGACCCTAACCCCGACACAAGACTCCTAAAATCCTTGTAAATTTCTAAGTGAGAAGAGCACTAGCAGCATCTTGTATTCTAATGAGGACACCTGGAAGGGGGCTGGTCACCAGAAACACTACACATGATTAGAAGCTTGGAATTTTCAGCTCTCCTCCCCCACCTCCACCCCACTCTCCAGAGAAGGGAGGGAGGCTGGAAATGGAGTTAATAATGGATCATGCTTACACGAGGAAGGCTCCATAAAATTTCAATAGTATGGGGTTTGGAGACCTTCCAGGTGGGTAAACACATCCATGTACCCCGACTCAATGGGGATAAAAGCTCCGGTGCTTAGGACCCTCCCAGACCTCGCCCTATGTATCACTTCATCTAGTTTTTTTGGTTTTTGTTTTTTAATCTGTGTCTGTTATCATATCTTTGAACAAACTGGTGAATGTAACTTAATTCTGGAGCCACTCTAGCAAATAATCAAATCCAAGGGGAAGGAGATGGTGGGAACCTATGATCTATAGCCAAGTCACACAGAAGTTGGGAGCAACCTGGGGACCTCCTACTTATGATTGGCTCCGGAAATGGAGGGCAGGCTCTTGGGATTGAGCCCTTAACCTGCGCTATCTCCAGGTAGAGAGTGTCAGAACTGAGTTAAATTGTAGGATAGTCAGCTGTGTCAGAGGATTGCTTGGTGGAGGAAAAACCACCATACATTTGGTGGTTGAAGCGTCAAAAGTGAAGTGTTCTATGTGAAAGTATAAAAGAAAGACACAGGAAGAGAACTGTAGGTTTTTCCAACACACACTCCCAGCCTGAATCCAGAGAATCATTCTCATTGTGTCCTTTCCCCTCATTCCAAGGAGGCAATTGGTGACTAAGTTGGCTCAGTTCCGGGCAGACCTATCTAGGTGTCCTTCCTATCTCTCCATTGGACTCAGACTTTCATCTTGTGTTTGAACTATTACAGTAGAATCAGATTTCATCTCCTCGTCTCCAAGGTCCACCCCAGCAGAGAGTTGTGTAGTAAGGAGCACCACGCTAAGCTCCAGCCATACCAAATTATTTTTAGTTCCTTACATGGGCCCTATTCTTTCAGATTCCCATGCCTTTGTGTATCTAATTCTTCTCCTTTCTATAGAGCTCTTAACGTTTAGTCTTCCTAAAGTTCTACATTCATTTTTTATATTCTAATCAGGGGTCAGTTCTCTTTCAAGTGAAGCACTTCCCATTCCCCTTCAGACTTTCCTTCCTCTCTTCACTGGTTTAGGTAAAAATGGCTATGCTCCTCTGTCCCCACTGTACCGAGTGCAGCACCTAATGCCTTACTAATTGTCTTTCTTTGCATGTCTGTCTCTCTCTCCCACACACTGCTTTGATAGGAGGCATGACGCATGTATGTCCCCAGCCCCTAGCAGTGATAATCAGTGAATTCAGGGAATCCTACTGGATGAATAAGCAGACATCTTCAATAGGGAGGAAATGTCCCAAGGCTCAGGTATAGGCTAGCTCTGAAGTAGCATACCTTAAAAGAGGTTACAGGATGCCGTTCCTGAAAAGCGGTGAGGTGGGCAATATTTACCAACCTTCTCTTTTGCCTCTGTTTCCCTTTAGGTCACTCTCCTTCCCAAATAGGTATAGAATTTCTATCCAAATGACATTTGCTCTATGTTAGCAAAATAAGGATTGTAGAGCTTTCAGCCCTGGAAGTGGCTCTGCTACTCCTGGATATTTTCTTGCAACTAGTTATACTGGTACCAGCTGGTGGTAAATGTCTTGGTCACAGTGTCCAAACCACAAGCCATATGCTGTGCCTGTAATCCACATGGGGTTTCTTCATCAATCCTTCTCTTATGTACTTTCAAGAATAAATTCCCCAACTTAAACTTTTTTTTTTTTTTGGTATTATTTATACGCTCCTGTGTCCCATAAAAAGCCAGAGGACTTAACTTGCTTGTATTACTGATGTATAGGACAAGTCTACCTTTGCCGTGTTATGTATGCTGGCCTAAGAGGCACAGTAAACTTCTAAAACATAAATATAAGTCTGATCAAAACAGATGAATTTGACCATTTTTAACAGACAAGAGCACTTTTCACACAGCACAGCTCCTGAAAACTATCATGTTCAACAACACCATGGAAATTGATTTATATTAATTCATTGACGAAAAGAATATAGGAATAATTTTACCATCCAAGCAATTAAAACTAGGCTCAAACATCTGCTTGCAATGGCTTCTTTAATATCTACTTGATATTTCTTAACAGCCAGCAAAAGTAGTTGCCAACGGGTTTAAAAAAAATATATAGGAAAATCAAAATTAAAATTGAGAGTTTCTGTTATTTTTATATAAGAGCAGTCTTTCTCAGGAGCATAATTTGAGAATCATGAAAATGAATTGCCCCTTTTGGAGCAAATATTTAAAGAAAAAAAAATTCTATGTACCGTTGCAACTGCCTATGAAAGAGTAAGATTAGGTTTTGCCTCCCTTTGGTCTTCTGGTTTTCTCTACCAGGATGCTGTTTAGCATCAATCTACCTAATCTTCACAGTTGCTCTCCCTTAACCACCTCGCCCCACTCCAATATTACTATAGCATCTGCTATATTCTATTAGAGAATCATCTGCTTATAAATGGCTCCCCAGCTAGACTAGGAACTCACGGCAGGTAGGCAGGACTCATGTGCACACATTTGCACCTAGCACAAGATCTGAGCTAGATCTGGCACTTTAAACATTAAGGTCCTTATTATTAACCATAGAAAAATATGTGGTCTCTGTCTGTGTGCCTGATCAGTGTTCACTTTTTATAGTCTTTCACATAGGATGTAACACACGTTGCTCTGAGAAAATGCCTGCTGCATAGCAACTGTCTTAGCTGGGAAGGGACCGCTAGCTTCCCACTTGCTGGCCTCTGCCACTTCTCTGCCCCTGACTCTCTTGGACTGCTGCCTTTATTTTCTGTGACGTGAGCACGGGCAGGTGATGTGGCACGTGGGCCCTGCAGCCGGGTGGATTTGCCTTCCAACTCTGCCACTACTAGCTGTGTGATCTTGGTCAATTTACTTGATTTTGGCTGTTTCCATGAAACAGAAACTTAGACATGTTAGTTCTGCTCTCCTATTTGCTAGAGCTTTCTCACCTTCCAACCAAGATAATGGTAGGATTTACCTTGTGGGACTGTTGGAAACATGACATGATAAGATGTGTAAGTTTCTTAGAGCAGGACCTGAAACATGACAAGTGCTTAATAAATGTTAGTTATTGTGCTTATTTCATACTCCAGGGGTAGAAGGGGTTATATAAGCCAGTTCTCTTTGGTAGGAAGACCATCTTTCAAATCAGGTTGTAAGCTAAAAACAGTTCTCCAATTAAATAAACATAAATTCTCTGTGAAACTTCCTATAATGTGATTAAAGAAGTCCTTTGCTACTGCAGCTTAAAGTTTTTCTGATTTATCATTTCCTATCATTTTATCACGTTATGTAGACCCTTCTTACTTTAATTATGTTCCCTGGACTATATTACCTAGGGGCTTGTTAGACATGCAGCATTTCAGGACCCACAGAAATCCTACAAAATTAGAACCTGAATTTTAATAAAAACCCCATATGGTTTTTATGCACATTAAAGTTGGAGGAGCCCTGCTGTAGACGACACGGTAGTTTCCTCATTAAAACAATAAGAATAATCAAGTACCTACCTCACAGGTTTGTGGTGAGATTTAACGTGCTAATGTACTGGAAGCACGCTGAACAGTGCCTGACACCTATAGCAAATGCTAAATCCATCTTACTACGCAGGTACTTTGAGAAACATGGAAGCGAGAGCATTGCTCTCTTTTAATTGGCCACAAAAAACACATGCCTAATATTGTGTTCAGTTTTGGGTGCTATAATTTATATACACATTAGAAAACTGTTACACATTTAAAATAGAGTACTGAGAGTGTTGAGGAAAACTAAACTTTGTTATTAGAAGAATGGTTAAAGAAACTGGGGATATTTATGTGAGAGAGTAACACACCTGTGGGAGACGACAGCTGCCTTCATATTTTTGAAGGTTCAGATTTATCTTTGTGACTCCAGATGGTAAAATAAGCACAAATGCATAGAAGTAATGGAGAGAGAGGTTTGATTCAAAATAAGTAACAGATCTAATTTCCTCACAGAACCGTTCAAAGTGGAATGGAGTTTCTTGCAAGGAAGTGCGTTCTCTGCTCTGGAATGTCCAAATCAAACCCGGTGTTCACCTTTCTGGGACAGCAACAAGTATTTATAAACTGGATGGTTTCTGGGGTGCCTCCTGACTCTGAGATGCATGATTCTATGAATGATAAAACTGAGGGTGTTTGGCTTTCATCCAGATTCTAGAAACGTCAACTTCTTGCGATGTTTAGGGAAGTCACAGCAAGTAACTTTGACAATCTGTCATCTAACTAATTTGTACATTCTTTCTTGCTTCCTAAATAGTGCCTTTTCCTTCTTTTCCACATTTCAAAAGCAAGAAGAAAGAGAGAGCAACTTTAGGCCTTTCTAAAACCAACATACAAACTGTTCTCTTGACAAGTTGACCCTTTCAAACCAAGAGACAATAATCTACTTAACTCTTAAATATTGGAATAAAGCTAACACACTTCACATCAGTCCTCTAGGTATTTCCTTCTTGAAATGATGTCACATTGAGTAGAAAATTCCTTTGCCAAAGGCATAGGATGTTTTATGCAAGGCTTATATATTTCCCTCATAAGAATTACATAGGAATGTTTTACAAAGATCCTGGACCTACTTGGAGCAGTCTGTTTTAAAACTAATGTAAACGGGGGCACCTGGGTGGCTCAGTCCGTTAAACATCTGCCTTCAGCTCAGGTCATGATCCTGGAGTCCCGGGATCAAACCTCACATTGGGCTCCCTGCTCAGTGGGGAGTCTCCTTCACCTTTTGCCCCTCACCGCACTTGTGTGCTTTCTCTCTCTCTCTCTCAAATAAATAAATAAAATCTTTCAAAAAAAAAATAAAACTAATGTAAACAAATGTTAGAACTGAAAGTTACTTGATCAACTAAGAAAGAGGTTAAAAACTCATCAAGCCTCGGGGCGCCTGGGTGGCTCAATTGGTTGGGTGTCCAACTCTTGGTTTTGGCTCAGATCATGATCTCAAGGGTTATGTGATTGAGCCCCATAATGGGCACCATGATCACTGGGGGGTCTGCTTGGGGATTCTCTTACTCTGTCCTTCCCCCCAGTTGTGTGAGTGTGTGTGCACATGCTCTCTCTCTCTCAAATAAATGGATGACTCTTAAAAAAAAAAAAAAAAAAGCTCATCAAGACTCATTGCATCACTGTATCATTGCTCTTGTGAACCCGATAGAACAAAGGGCAAAATTAGAAATGAAAGGAAGACGGACTGACGTTTCGTTGTGTGTCAGATACTTCCACACACATTTCCTCACGTGAGTTTCACAGTAAGGCTGGAAGGAAGCGTGAGGTCTTCTCATCCTTATAAATGAGGTAACTGAGGCTCAGAGGAGTTGAGTTACTTGCTCAAAGTCACACAACCAATCACTGGCTGAGTTGCTATTCATACTTGGATGTTTTGATTTTCAACACAGCTTCTTTCTAATTGTACCCAAACTGCTAGAACTTACAAAGTGTATGCCCGAGACTAGATAACAAACAGAAAGGTAGAATTTCTTCTAAGGAAGTGCTCACTGTCAATTATGTTAATAACTCAATAGACAGTGTTCTAGGTGCGTAATGGAAGACACCACATTTTTGAACAGGAAAGAGGCAGCTTTTTTGGATGCAAATGGGTCCCAGAGCAGGTGCAATGCTTCCAGTCAGGCTTTGGTCTCCAGTCTGGAACTCCTTGAAGAAGCAATACAGCCAGGAAAGGCAAACTCGAGGACTCCAACTTGCTAAGGAAACAAGCTAATCAGCATCCAGGTACTCCCTATTATGTTCACATGGCAAAGTGTGTGGGGCTGGGCTTCAAGGGCTCTGGCTGCAGTGTGGCAAAAACTACCATTTCATGTCAGCGTGAGAGCAAAGAATGGAGGGATTGGCTGTGATAGAAGTGTCAATAGTTAAAGCTATAATCACAACTTCAGGAGAGATCAACACCTACTATACAAGAGGATTTAAAAATCCAATAAATAAAGCTAAATCGAGCTGCTATACTGAACCGTGGCATAGAGCCATGGTTTACTGGCAACATAGAATGTCATCACATAATGGCTGAACACAACCAGCATGCTGGGGCAGGCAGCGGGAAGCCCCGCCTGCAAAAAGCCAGAGAGAGGTTTTGAAGTGATTGACCAAGTTATATGATTTGCAGGTGCTTTTGTATACCATTTCACTGGCCGGTAACTTATTCAGGAGGTGGGAAAGCCTTGAACCCAAACTGGCAATTATGCCACTGGTTTTGAGTCTGGAAAGAAGCCAGGAAGGGGATCATACATGCTCTGGAATCCACAGGTGGCTCCCAATTTGTCGATTAAAAGGGAACGGAAAAGGAGAACTCAGAAAGGGTCTTAAACCACATTTGTGTAATCACGTGTAATGGACAGGTGGCTCCTGGTAGAATTTATTTAAAGTAAGGCTGTGTGTGTATGCATAGGTGTGTGTATTTCCTCAAGAACACACAGGCAGTATTGAAACTGATGGCATGTCGTCGTTCTGGGCTCTAGCTGGCGTGCAAGAAATAACGCCATAGCTGTTGCCACCTTCTTTGCCTCCACAGGAGAAGAAATGAGCTTCTGTTAAAGCCATTCCGTTGTCACTATTTTTTTTTCTTTCTCTCTCTCTCGCCATTTTTTCTGGTGCTCGTTATATAAAGCTACGTTTTAGTTTTAAAAAGCAAAATAAAATAAAGAGCTATTTTAAGACAAAAATATTAAATATGAGAGTGATTTGGAGCTCTGGGTTTGTTTTTTAAAATTAAATAGAGTCAGCATGTGGGTATTGTAAATAGGCGAAGCTTTAGCTCTCCCTACAGGCTTTTGTTACAGTAGCTGTCTAAAAGGAAGAGAATATCAGAAGCTGAAAATCATCCCAAAGTGTTCATCAAAGACAGTGATTTCCTTTGTCCAAGATGAAGTCAGGAGCTGTTACCTGGGTCGGTAGTGAGTTTGTGCAAATTCCTGCTGCCAGTGACACTTTATCACATTATTGAAGCTACTGGGTCTTTTTCTTGTTCCTTTAGTGGTTCTCAGCTCTCTGTTGAAAAAAAAGAAAAGGGGAATAATAATAAAAACAACAACCACAACAATAATGGAACGATCCTGGAAAAGCCAATTAGAAAAGCTGCTGCCAGTTTCCACTTTGTCACAGTGTCTCCAGAGTGTAGCTTTCCAGACTAAGGATCACAGAGAATTGCTGATGGTGAGTTGGGCTCAACATCCACTCCAGATGGAATCACTGTGGAATAATAGTCTCTTAGGATGAGCCCTGGTTAAAAAAACCAATGGGCAGCAAATATCTTCAGGGAACCTCTTAATATTAAAAATAAAAGCTGGTTTCACATACACACTTTGAGTCACACACCAAACCCAAAGGGGAAATAGTCCCCAGATATTCTTCAGTGTTGCACCTGAAGTGTGTGGAATCGATACTACTACTACTACTACTACTACTATTAACAATAATTGATAATAATAATAATAAGTAAACAGTAACAATTGTTACAACTATCATTTGTTCATTATTTGCTGTTGTTGGCTACATGTTCTGCTGAATTATCTTCTTTAGTCCTCACAATAATGCAAACATGTAGGTGTGATTATTCCCTTTCACGAATGAGCAAACCAATTCAGAAGTTGAGCCACTTGCCCAAGGTCATCCAGAGGGTTAGGACTGGATGCAGTGCTCCAACCCAGGACCATATGACTGTGGAGCCAAGACCATGAACCACTCTGCTGCCTTTGTTATCCACTATGCTATCCTGCCTCTGTTTTGTTTTTTAAGAAGATACTTCTAGATTTGACCTGGCAGCAAAAATCAATTCAGCAAACACTACTGCTTTTCAACAAGCACATTTAGTATTTATGGAGTGCTAGAAATGAGCAAAGGATTTAATAGACACACACAAAAAATCGCTAAAAGGAATCTGGCAATGAGAAATATATGAAGTAGTATAGAATATGGATGAGTCAGTTAAAGAAATAAGTGTAAAGAAGGTGAAGGAACTAAGTAAGCTTTTAAATTCCACAGGCTGTCCTGGCTAACCACAGCCCTGAGTAGGGGAACGAGAACAAAAGATACCACTATGAGAGGAGTCAATAGGGGATAGACTGAGATGATGAATAACAAAAAAGAGACAAAGAAGGGTATTGTTCAGCTTTTTAGGAGTTAGAAATTATGGAAAGGACCCAACAATCCCACATTCCATAAACATTCCTTGAATGCCAGGGATAAAAATAGCAAATGGTTCATACCTCCTGCTGGTAAAGATCAAGGAGGGAAAAACAGACATATAAACAATAAAATGTCATGAGTGCTATGATAGAACTTGTGGAGGAAAAGAGTCGTTAAAATTCTAGGGAAGAGATCTCACAAAGGGGCAACAATTTCACAGGATCTTAAAAGGTACGGAAGCTTTTGCCAAGAGAACTGGGGAAGCAAGATGGGAAAAGAAAAATATTTAGGGGAGAAAACAGGATGTGCAAAGGCATGAAGACATGGGTCCTCGGGGGATCTGTGAGCAGTTCTGAATGGCTGGATAAAGTGTTAGAACTTGAGAGGACTGTACAGAGATGTCAACCTAGACTCACGGGCAGGCTCAAAGTCAGGGGTGCTCTGGATGGAGAGTTAAGGAGTTTTGACCCTATCCTGCAGGCGCTGAGTAGTCACTGAAGAGTACCATGAATGGTAGTCCCGTTATAGAAATCCCCACGGTGGCTGTGTGACAGATGAGTGAGAGGGTGAAAGCTGGAAGCAGGGAGACAAAAGGCAGGGGCTCTGCCATGCTTAGTTGCAGGGGGGAGAGAAATAGGTGAATAAATGCAAGAGAGAGACCAAATAAGAGTCTGTGACTGATTAGTGCTGGGAATGACTCTACCATGTTTTGAAATTAAACAATGAATTTTTGAATCGTGCATAAAAGGATGGATGACTCTGCTATTTCCATATGGAAAAACAACAATTGGTGAATTTCACAAAAATGCTGTTTTTCAACTTCCGAATTGTTGAGTGGTTAATACAGCTCTTAGCTTAAAAGATCCCTACTTCTTCACATCTATCTGTGTCATAGAATCTGGATTTTAATTCTTAGAAGGATCCTAGCAATTCTCTAGTTCCAAGCTCCCCTTCCACTGCCCCACCCTATAGAGAGAATTTAAAGGTGAAATGACTCGTCTAGGACAACACAGTAAGTTGGAGGCAGGGCCATAATTAGACAGGGGATACCTAGGCCACATTCAAACCTCTTAAACAAAGACAATATGGTATATTTCTGTTTGGGTTCAATTCTAAGAAAGATTGTGCCCATTCAGGTCATTTTTATGTTTTCCTTTTTACCACAGCTGCCAGAAAATTTACATCCAGATTTATAATTTGCTCAACTCGAGTGACTAAAAGCATCTCTTCTCACTTCTTCTATGAGAAAAGCTTTGTTCTGTGTTATCCTTAAATACCTTATCTTGCATTGCATTTTAAACCGCCCTTATGTCTACCCTTATGTCCTTTTGGATGTTGGTGAGAGTAAAAATTATAAACAAATAAGTCTATCGACAAGTAGCTTTCTTCTAAGCAGGGAGAGAATTCCATAGTTTGTGTTTATGGCCAACATTGGCATCATCAAGAGATGTACGTGAGCTTGGAATATAAAAATGTCAGGGTATTTTCCATGAGCGGTAGAAAATGTCTAGTTAGTATGAACAGAACAATTAGAAACATCCCCGGAATTGTGGATCTGTAAAGGCTCTCCCAAAGCAGTGTTTGTCTTTGTTTGAAACCTCACCAGACAAGCCTCTTCATGCTAATGGTACTTGCTACATATTTTGCTATCTCGAATTCTTCAGTCTCCTGCAGGGTCTTTACTAGAAGATGATCTTGATAATTCAGTCATGCTTCCTTCTTTCCACCCCCAGTTCATTGATTTTTACTTGGATTAAATTTAAAATTAGAGGAAAGTGTGTGAAAGCATATAACCTATTCTTCAACTTAGACAAACTTAAAAAGATTAAATAATATCAGTACAGGAAAAGCATAGGAATTCTAACTAGAATAAAAGCAAAGGAAAGCAAAGGAAATCTTACCAAGAAGATGTGATAAATGATGTCACTTATCTGCTGGAGGCAGATGGGAACTTTTCTTGTAGTATGTTAATTATATGTCTAAATTCTAGAATTAAGATTGGAAAGACTTCTCTTTTGTGGGGGGCAGGGGTGGGGAAAAGCAAGTTCTACTATAGTTTAGCAAGGTGTGCAGTAGGAGGGACTGGTCATTACACTGGAGGTCGTCAACAAGTAGTTTGGGAGAGACGAGCCTATGACACCCAGGAAAAATACAGAATAAATGAACAGCTTTATAAACGACATCATATGGTGAGTATCTTTTATAAACCAATAGTTAGGACTTGGGGTCTAACAAGTCTGGATGTATTTATGGTGGTAATGGAAAAGAATATTTGAGATTAGCATTAATTCGGAGATGCAAGGTCATTGTAACCATAATAAATATTAGTTGACTTTGAGATACAATGAATAATTGAATTTTTGGAATCTCCTGAAAATTGTGTTCCCTGTCTGCCATGTTTGCAGTTCGGGTGGTAATCTGAATTTCAAATTAAGTGAAAAGTATATCTTCATACCTTTTGTGCTTTTTCACCTTTTTTGATCATGAGTAATAGCAATAAATACTTAAAATTTTACAACCTATTAAACACACATACATATACACATATAAAAGTGTAACAAAAGTTTCAGAAAAAATACTCTTACTAAAGATGTTACATTTGGGTTCTTTTCTATACTATTCCTTTACGTTCTATTATTTTTATTAGAGTCATGGTGTGAGCCTCTAAATGGATTCCAAGACCCACTAATGAGCCATAACCAGCATTTTGAAAACCTCTGCTTGAGATAACTGTTGTAAAATCAGTTAACTCAGCCTAAATCAGAGAATCCACTTGATCCAAAGGGTAGCAAACTGAACAGATGTAGGATGACTCCACTGGATCATGTAAAAGCAGAAGCAAAGTGTTCAATGTTGGGAAATTGCAGAGGGTGAATTCTTAGTGGGAGATTTATTGGCTTTAGGACCAGGAACCATCATGCTTAGAGTCAGTATTCTACTCGGTGGTAGGAAACCTGGAGAGAGGAGAGAGACAATGCTATTTTTCTAATAAAATATTGAATTTCTATTAATATGATTTTCTATTGCAATTATAATCTGTTGTAAGCCTGCACTGCAGGGACAGAGTCTTAATTCTCCCTGATTCAGAGCCTGGCATCCTGTTGGCAGCCAACACATGTTTATTATGGGTAATAACAATAATAATACCAATAATGATAACTTGATGATTAGAATCTTTTGCAGTAACACCCAAAGCTAGGATTAAAAAAACTCTTTTCCCTCTGGTTCCCATGTTTACACTCCAGGGTTTATACTTCTTCCAATCTCGAAAATGCATTCCTTGTTCCCTGTTCCTTCTGATTGTTGTCTATTTGGCAAACATTAATGTTTTCATGTGTTTTTTTCCTTATGGGCCTCAAAATTAAATTAAAGGCCTTCCCATCAGTCTCCTTGTTCGTCTTACCAGAATCACTGGTGAAGGCAACACAGCTAGGGTAGGGAGATTCGTTTGTTAACTGTTGCTTCAGAAACCAGGAAAAGAGCAAGAAGCCTGCAGACCATCATTTTGTATATGTATTTTGTGTACATATGTGTGTGTGTGTGAGTGTGTGTGTGTTTTTGCAACAGCACACTTAATCTTAATTTTCTTAAATTCTCAGGGATAAACTTATTTTTTTTAATGGAGGATTGGGAAAGCTTTTTTTTTTTTTTTTTTTAAATGCCAATGTGTGCTTTCTTCCCAGACTTTATCAAAGTTCATATTTTCAAATCGAGGCTCTCATTCCACAGTGCTATACACAGGAGAGAATGAAAGAAATGAAGTAACTACATACCAGCAGGAGGGGAGAAGTGCCCAAGGATGTATTTGACTGCAGGGAAGGGAAGGGAAGCTACGCTGGTAACTTGGGAGAGAGGAGCGCAAAGCAGAAGCAAAGAGGATTACAGTGTGGCCACAGCCATAGGTAGATGAGGTGAGTACCAAGCCATGGAGAAGGAAGGAAACAGAGGTGGACGAGGAGTCACCCTCATAATGGGAAGGGGGATGCCAAGTAGAGAGAAAGAGAAGGAGAAGCAGGAGAGATGGGGGGCCTTCTGGTCGTGCCAGTCTGGAGAGGAATTGCCCACTGACACCATCTTTCCTAACTAGAAGACTGAATTAGCAACTCTTTGCTTGCTCTAATTCAAACCTCTTTTTGCTCTTAGATTAATCGTCGGTCTGTAATTTCAACTTCCTTATCTGAGTAAACATGTGCTATGAGAAATTTTGCACGTTTTAGCACCACGCTCAATGCTGCCGTTCACTCCCAAGGAGTACGGTACAACCAGACTTATTCTTAATTATTTTTATTAGCTATGGCTTCAGCTCTTAGTTGGTATCACATTTAATTAAAATTCAGGTTATTTAGTGAAAGGATCAAACTTCTAATTTGTCTTTTTATAGGATGGGAGTTATGACCCAAGCTACTTCTGTGAATTGGAGTTAACTTGGTGTATGATGGTCAGGGCGACCTGACTCCAAACTTGGCCTGATCACTGGCTCGTTAGAGTACATTTAAGAGTTTCTTCCTTTGTAAAATAGAAGTAATAATACCTACCTCATAAGGTTATTGGGAAATTAAAATGCAACGGTAAATAAGAAGCACTTCTCACAGCTTGGCACATTATAAGGGACTGGCCAAACGGTATCTGTTATTATACACTCCTTAGAAGATTGTGTGTGGTGGGGTTCATATTAAGATATAAGAAATGGGTAGGAGGTCACAATTGATTTTACTTTTTATGTCAGGTAGCACTCTGGACATGTGCATCATAGCACCTGTCCCTGGACCCAGTGGAGGGGTTGCGGGGGTTATAGGCGGAGAGGAGTAAGCAGTCACTGATCACAGGCAACACCTACATCCTCTGCTTTCTCATGCCCGCTGGATAGGAAAAGCAGAGTTAAACACCGTGACATCTACTGCTCTTTATGTTAAATAAACCAAGGCCTTCCATAAATTAAAATGATTTCCTTATGCAGCATGACACAGGGTTATCCAATTTGCCAGAGAGGGGCAACGGAGTCTCTTGTAAGGGGAAAGTGCAGGTAGTTTGTGTTTAAAGCTGCAAGTACCGTGTCAAAAAAATAAAAGCCCCTCTCAGTTTAGTAAATGCATTTGCTTAGGCCTTAATAAACTAAGAATGGAAAAAGGTTAATTGACAAAATGATACTTGTCTAATGCTGTCCTGAGCATTGCACTCAGGCAGATGTGTGAGACAGGGATCCTGCTGCGCTGACAAGGATGATTATTATAACTGACTCCTTTTGCCCTCAAGGGTATGTAGTTTCTAGAAGCTTTTCACCCTGGAATCTCACTGTTGTGCTAGAGCCAATCCAAGGAGGGTTGTAAAACCAGAAAGCCAAAGGACAACACAGTCGACACTTAATTGAAGTGTGTTGAGGCAAGGCCACAGTTTGGCACCAGTCCTAAATGGTGTGGTGGAAACTCTGCTTTGCATTTACAACTTTCATTGATTGAGCACTTAACCGCGTGCCAGGCAACGTGCTGAGGGCTCCAGACTCCACATCTCGTTCTATTCCCGTAGTGATTCAGTGAGGTAGTCATGTAAGCTGGCCGGGTCCAAGGACCCAAAGGGGGTCCCGCGGGACCAGCCAAGAGGGTCCTTGTCTTCGAGTAGGATAGAAATCAAATGTGAGCTGAGAGGAAATGAGAGGACAGTTTACTGAAGATACAGAGACTGAGTACTGATACTGGCAGAGCGTCCAAGAGACTCAGAAAGGAACGAAGAATGAGTCTCATCTCTGCTCAGGGTCTGGGGTTTTTAAGAAGGACCATGGTGTGATGTACGTGTCCTTTCAGGCATCCAGGAACTGGTCGAACAAGGACAAGTGCTCAGGTGTCCTCCATAAGTTTCTTATGCCCTGGAGCCAGGGCTCTTGGCATCAAGGTGTCTAGAGTCAGTGGTCTTCAAGAACTTACAAGACAACCTTGCCCATCATTCCTTAGATGTTATCCACTGTGCTGGAAGACTCCATAGGAATCATTCGGTCCTTGACCTTTACCAGGAGGACGTACATTATCGCTGTTATAAGGCTTGTGTCAGCTGGGGGTGCAGGGTCTAGCAAGAACAGAGGCAGCAAAAAAGCAATCCTTCGTGAGGTCCCTTCAGTTTCCTGACCTCAGTAGGAGTTGGTCTCCTGCAGGTACAAGTGAGGAAGTGGCCTTTCAGTGCACTTTCAGTTTCCCAAAACACTTGATAATATCAATGTATTCAAACTTTTTTTTTTCCATGCATGGTTGAGTCATTTACGGATAAAACGACTGTCATAGATAAAATGTCTGACTCAGTTCAGAAAACAGAAAATGATTCCTTAAACTTGTGTGTTTAGATACATTGTGGCTGCAGGAGAAGGGCAGCTGCTTGACTTCCAAACTGAAGAGGATGGGGGAAATCCAAACCTTTGTTTTCTTAGCTCTTGAGAGAAGGACCGAAATTCACTGGGAGTATCAGCCCATGTGATCTGGAATTTACAGGAGGTGGTCCTCTGGCTCTCTGAGGGTTGATAGTTGAAATGACAAGAGCAAAACAAAGAGTAAAGCTACACATGAAATGTGTGAAGTACGTTGAAGTGACACCTGTTGCCTTTCATAAATAGTTATCTGCCCATTTGCAGCTAAACATTTAAAACACCCTTACTTGGAAAAGCTTGGGTCCTACTGGAAGGCAGGGAATAATTGCAATTCTTTCAAAGCCAGTGGGATTGTTAGCTGTGATTTAAACTAAACAGAATAACAAAAGCCCTTCCCAAGTGGGAACTAGCTCTATTTTCATAGTCATCAGAGCAAGGCTCTTAAAACCTAAATGTCTCACAAGTACCTTCTAATGCGTTTATTGCTTTGTTTATTCTGCTTAGAGCAAGTCAGGGGGCAATTTGGAATTTGCATCATTAAAAATCTTTTTTGAAAGTGTGTTGACATTTCAGTTGCTGGTTTTGAAGGGCATTGAACAGCTCCCTTAATGCAGGCAGTGGTCATCTGTCCCTTCTGCAGGGCACGCGTCATCACGTGTGTTCCCACGTGGGTTGTTACATACAGAGATACACATCCCTATATCCCCAAATGCATATGTGCGGTGGTTATTTTGATCCTTTTCACCTAATCCTCTCTCTATGCTACTTTCAGATATATATATACAATCAGGAAGTGGATATTGATCCTCAAACATTTCTTTTTAAAGTCAAACATATTTTTCCTTTCACTTTTCATTTCTATAACATACGGATGATGAGCTCCTGCATGTCCCTTCACACGACTGGCATATCTCCCCAGTGTTCACTTTTCTCAGATACTCTTCCAAGAATCATTTCCCAGCTTCCCTTTAGAGAAACTAAAGGGTTCTTTCAGGTGACAAAGATAACTGGGAACACGGAAAAAGGCAAACGCTCAGCAAATGCATAAAGTAGGTATTGGTGAAAGGTTAGAGGAATTGTGTTTGTAATTTCATGGTCTCTTAATTTGAATACGTGGTCTTATGAGGTATGCATATTTTGGATTTTAATATAAACCCTTTCAAGTATATTAAGAATTCCACTACCTTTCTCTAAGTTGTCGTCACTGAATAGTGGATAGAGTTAGTTGTCAGGCCTTTTTACATTCAGGTCTTGGGAAGAACAGAACCAAGGAGAACACAGCACACATATGGACAATCTGTCACCAAAACCCTAGGAACTGGGACAAGTGGACAAGTTATTTACCTTCACTGAGGTTCAGTTTCCCTTTCCCCAGAAAATCTGTATGTGCATAAGGACATACATACTTACATTATTTGCATAAATAAATAAATACACTGTGTGTTTGTGTGTGTGTGTGTGTCTGTCTGTCTGTCTGTACGTGTATTCATCAAACCAAAAACTGCGCTGGGCCAAGTTAAACAGGCAAAGAAGGAAGACTTTATTTAGGGCTGTAGCAATAGGGGAGAGAGACCAGAATGCAGTGTGAACTGAATTCTACTGAAACAAAGTGGAGGAGAGATTTTAAGAGTTGGGGTAGGGTTGATCCTGGGCAACATACCTTTGCTAACTGGCCTTATCCAAAGGAAAGTAAGCTTTCTTGTATCTTCCCTGAGAAGAGATAGTTTTACAACTTGGAGGAAGTCACACCCCCACCGTGGTAGTCACCTTATCCTCCCCTAGAAACTGGGAAATAGGGGTGCTATTTCCCTTGATGTTCACATTTCAAAGAGATGGCTCCCTGGTCCTTGAGAAAAACATTCTTGGGTTGTAAAATTTGAAAGAGGCTTTTAAAAAGATTCACATCTCAAAGGGCAGAGAAAGAATTTACAATTATAAGTTTTGTAAGTGACTGTTCTAACAAAAGGGAGGTCAGGGGCTTAGAGTCAAGAAGAAGCCAGCCTAAAAGTTCGTCCAACTGAGGGAAACATTAAGGTCCTTGCGGTCAGTGTGTGCTTTGAGTGTGGGAAGGGAAAGCTGTGGATAAGACCAGATGCTTCTGTCCTTTCTGTGCTTTGATTTCAATAAGCTCCTTGTGTGTTGGGAAAAGGTGTGACCAAAGCCAGGGAGGGAGGGCTCCTTTGTGCAAAGTGTGGGCACAGCCACGTCCCCACAGGAGGAGACCTCCATCTTGCCCTGTACCTTTTAGGTGCCTCTTGCTTTGTCCCTGAGTTCTCTCTACCACCCCAGTACAGCCCAGGCAGGCCCAGTCCTGCACATGTGGCCTCACAGGGAAGGCTGTCAGGGCTGAAGCAAAGCATCACCTTGCTGCTTTGAGTGTGGCATTAGCATCACCCGAAGAACCTGTTAGAAATGTGAGAGCTCCAGCCTCAACCTACACCCAGGGAGTCAGAATCTGCATGCCAAAAAAAAAAAAAAAAAAAAAATCCTTAGGTGATTCGCAGGTCCATTAAAATTTTGGAATAGGAGACCTTGTAAAGAGAACCTCTGGCAGAAAGTGACACATCCGTGACACCTACTGTTAAGTGAGAGAAATAGAGAGTTCAGCAACACGTCCATCCTCAAGGTGACGACCACCATGCCAAGAAGTTGGTGACGTGGAGGACAAGCCATCTTCCTCAGGTTAAGAATTTTGAAGTTTGAGGAACTTTCCCCTCTTTGTCACAGATAACTGGCAATTCGACTTTTCCAGATTTAATTCTCTAGTCTCCTGGCCCCCTCATTAGAGCCTCCTTCTCCCCTCCCTGCCATCACCGGCACCTAGAACTTCCACCCTTTCACTTCCGGCGAATGCTGCTTAGGCCCTCGCTCCGCACAGGGGCCTCTGCTCCTCAGGGCCTTGCGCAGGCCCTGACGTGCGGATTCCGCACACTCTAGTTATTATTCAGATTCAGCCACTCCTTCCAGACAGCAGCCTGAATTTTCGAGAGAGTATAAATTCATAACAGAATTAAGAAAGAGCTGGATACCTAGCGCGATGCGGTAAGGACAGACAAATCCTGGGACGTGGGAAATGCTAATCTGGGCTGGCACGGCGTGAGCAGAGGGTCTGCGTTAGCCCAGAGATATTTGCACTGAAGAGCCGCCGCTGAGCAGACAGCGCTCGCTCCCTCGGCTCCCAGCGCTGCCGCTCAGCCCTCCTCTTTATTTCTATTTTCTCCCTCCACTAAAAACACCTTTCCTGGTGCCCAGCTCCTGCTCGAGGCCAACACCCTGACAGACAAGCAATCTCACAGTACCTGGGGGGAAAAGAGCTGTTTTAACTAAAATAGATCAGCCGGGATATTTTCTTTGACAATGCTCTCTTCGTGCAGTAATACCTCCCCTACGCACTGCCCAAGGGGATGAAAATGGGAGCCAGCAGGGGTTTCACATGTGAGTCATCTCTCTCCAAGTCCCCTCCCCGGGATCGCAGAGCCTGGATCTCAATGCCAGCAGGTCTACCCCGGTTTTTTCTGAATTCCTGGTGCAGCAGAGAACACTGCAAGGGGAGGTGGGAGGCAGAATTCTGCTCCCAGTGTTGACAGGTCCTTGCTCAGCGGCCTTGCCCTGAGCTGACCCTCTCTGTGCTTCACTTTCTTCATCTGTTAAATGAGAATTTGGATTAGGCCAGTGGTTCTTAACCATGGCTACCCATTAGAGGTGTCCAGGGATCTTAAAAAACAAAACAAAAGAACAAAAAAACGAACATTGGAGCTCCACTCTCCATCAGTTCAATCAGAATCTGTGCACAGGGCTCTGGCATTAGGATGCATTCTTTATTCCTTTTCTTTCTTCCTTTCTTTCTTTCTTTCTTTCTTAAGACTTTTATTTATTTGACACAGAGAGAGAGAGAGAGCACAAGCAGGGGGAGTGGCAGAGGGAGAGGGAGAAACAGACTTTCCGCTGAGCAGGAAGCCCGATGTGGGACTCGATCCCAGGACTCTGGGATCATGACCTGAGCCAAAGGCAGATGCTTAACCGATTGAGCCACCCAGGCGTCCCTAGGATGCATTTTCTTTCTTTCTTTCCCTTTCTTTCTTTCCTTTTTTCTTTCTTTCTTTCTTAAAAGATTTTATTTATTTATTTGACAGAGAGAGAGACAGCCAGCGAGAGAGGGAACACAAGCAGGGGGAGTGGGAGAGGAAGAAGCAGGCTCCCAGTGGAGGAGCCTGATGTGGGGATCGATCCCAGAACGCTGGGATCACGCCCTGAGCCAAAGGCAGACACTTAACAACTGCGCCACCCAGGCACGCCACCTAGGACGCATTTTCAAAGCTTTCAAGATGCTTTTTAACCAGCAGGTAAGATTTAGAACCACCGGACCAGGATCTTCAAATATGTGTCTAAGAACCAGCGGGACCAACATCCCTGGGCAGCTTGCTGCGAAATGCAGAATCTGGGACCCACTGCACACAACAGAACCCATGCTTCAGCTGCACCCCCAGGTGCTCCATGAAGTCATTCAGCCTGAAAAGCGGGTCTCCCCTCTCCCTTTCAGCTCTGCCTCATAATATACGCACTGTGGCTTCATTTCGGTCACACGTACAGATTTTGCTGCCTCATTCTTTTATTTAATAATTACTTCTCAATCCTGTACATTGTGGCAGGAATCATGTGAGGGGCTGAGGATGAAAAGTAAACAAGAGGGACATGGCATCCACCATCACAGAGCTCCAGGTGCTGGGAAGCCAGGTACTAATGAGGTTATCACATAGGGTGATGCATGTGAGGACAGAGGAAACATTGGGAGTTATGAAAGCATCCAGTGGTCAGCCAGGAAAGCCTCCCTGCAAAACAAAGTTTAAGCTTTATATCCACTGTCTCCTGGGAGAACATTGAGCTGCTTTTATAGTTATAGATACTCATGATTTCTCATGAACAGGCTGATGCTGAGACCTCTTTACATTTACATCTTTGGGCAACTTTGAGAAAGAACTCTAAATCTACTGCAGTTTAGCAATTACCCTTCAAAACTGTCCTCACCAAGTCTACCAAGGGCCTCTTCATTACAAACCTGGTATTATCTTTCTAAGCCACATCTTGTTGACCTGCAGCTTTTAATAATAATAACTATTCCCATCTTAATATTCTTCTAATTTTCTTTGGATTCTGTCTTAGTTTGACTGTCCCCCAAAGACAGAATTTGAAAGATGAGTACGCGTGTGGCAAATCAGTTTAGGAAGTGATCCCAGGTGTGGTAGGCTGGATACTCGCCTGTCCCCCACAACCAGATATCTGCACCCCAGCCCCCAGAACCTGTTACCTTATGTGGCGAAGAGGACTTTGAAGATGTGATTAAGTTGAGGATCTTTAGATGGGTAGATGATCCTGGATTATCTGGGTGGGCTTTAAATATAATCAAAAGGTCCTTTTAAGAGGGAGGCAAGAAGGTCAAAGGAGGAAGTAGGCGATGTGATCAAGGAACAAGAAGTTGGAGGGAGGCAAGGAAGCATGATGAGCCACAGAATGCAGGCAGCCTCCGGAGGCAAGGAAGTAGATTCTCCCCTAGCGTCTCCTGAAGAAACCAGCCTGCTGACACATTGACTTCAGGCCTCTGAAACTGAACGGGGACTTCTGACCTCCAGGATGATAAGAGAGTGAGTTTGTATCGTTTTAAGAGGCTAAATTTGCGGTAATTGGTTACAACAACAACAAAAGAACTGATATGCCAGGGGAAAGGAATTGGGGATTGGGAGAATAAAACCAGGAATAAGAGAGAAGTAAGGCACATTATTGAACTGGTTACCCCTGTGAGCAACTAGGGCTCAGTCCCACTGCGGACCCTCTGAGCAAGTAATTATCCACCAGCTCCCATCCCCACTGGTTACGCCTTAGGGCAGCGTTAAGCCCCTCGTACTTCCAAGAGCAAGGCTAAAAAAAATAAATAAATAACACTTGTAGCCTCTACTGGGAGACACAGGTTAGTGGGCAAGATAGTCAAGAAATGCCATATTTAAAATCCCAGGGTATGTGGTAATGGTAAAGGTCAGTTTATAATGTAAGAAGAAGAGAAGGAAGTTTCCATAAGGGCATCAGGAAATCTTCATGAAGGAATTGTTACTTGAATTGATGAGCATGAGTCCTTGAGACTGAAAAAAGAAAGGTCGTTCGGAGAAGAAAGAACAATGTGTAAACAGGCAGGGAAGTGGAAAGGCGTATTAGAAACAGCTGCAGTTCTCTGTGTAGGTGGGATATAATGCTTCTATAGCCGGTAAGGAGATGATGGAGAAGGAGACTGAAGCCAGACCCAGACTGGCTTTCGTGCTGTTGCTGGTTGCCCGGTAACTTAACATTGCACAACGAGGCTTTAGGTGGCTCGAGCCCCAAGCCCCTGCCTGACAAATCAAAAGTCTTTTGACAAGAACTTATTTGGTTCTGGAGGGTGAGGGGAGTGGGTGGGAATAAAACCCCAATTATATGATTCTTTAAACTTCCCTTCAGCAAGTTTATAATTATGAAAATGTCTTGAGTTATCAGTCTCTGCTTTACATTTTCCCTCAACATCGTTCCGAGCAATTCCACAAAATAGAGAAAAAAGTTAATCACAACATAAAGCGGGAAAAGTTTAATTCCTTTTTTCAATAAGAAGCTGGCTGCGGTTTATACAGGCTTAACGATAATTCTATTTTGTGACTCACAATAATTACTCATGAATAATTACAGAATAGAAATGTGAAAAATGTCTAATTAGAAAATAAATAAATCCCCCAAATTAGGTATTTATTATTGCAATTAGGTATTATTAGACCCAATAATGACATGATGGCAACACAAGATATTAATGAATACATGATTAGCCATTGAATGTGTTTTGTTACGTCAGAAATAAATTTGACATTTTCATGAAGACATTGAGTTGAAACTGTTATTGCAAATGTAAACAATCTAGGCAATAACTCTACATTTTAGCTACTGTATTACTCATGCATCCAATTAAAAGCAGAATTTCTTGCTGTGATGAACATAGATCTGTCTTGGTTAATTGAAAGGTGAAATACCTTGAGAAATTGTGATGGTGTGTGGGGTCACCCTGCTATGTCCTGATTTTACAAGAAAGGTGTCCTGAATATTTTATTAGCTCAGAGAAACAATGGAAGCTACGAATCTTCTTTGAGGAAAGGCTTAATTAGGAAGAGAGATTTAATAAGCCTTTAAAAAGGCATTTTAAAAATTTGCAGTTGCCATGATAGTTGGAAATTATGTCATATATAACTCCCAGATAGTCTCAGTGTAAGGGTTAGTGTATAATTTTAGGTTGTTTTTAGTGAGCAAGAAATACAGGAGGGAGGCTTGCACTGTCCACTGCCTTACGGGCCCCGTGAATGTCCCTCAGCAAATTTTTGGATTTCAGCGATATGGCAGTGGGTCAGCACTCACACTGAAGTACACATTCAGTGCCCAGCTGTCTGATGAGACCTGGCCTACGCAGCGAAGGCAAGGCGTGCTGAACCTCCCCCTAAAAGTCCTTTCAAGAGTGAGACTATGTTGAATTTCTGGTGAGGTTTGGGGCCCTGTTGGTACCTAAGACACTACTTGAGCCTCCTCATACCCTCCAGGGCTCTTGGAATCAACCCTGTGCTGACCGGGGCTAGAATGACCTGAAGCACATGCTATTGACTGATCCAGAAGAGAACCAGCCTCTAAGGCAGCTAGGAAATCTTGCTAAGGTGATCAGGGTCCAGTACTTATGGATTTTGTTCTGAATCAGAAGAACTGAAATTAGCTGGAATGGGAAATAGGAACCAAGAAAAATGGGCATTGTATGGGACAGGTACATTGAGAAAGAGATCATTGGGGTTTATAGCTCCTGTGGAGATATTTACTATGAGAATATTTTACAGTTAAACATTACTTAGGTGATGCCCTTTGGCTGTGCACATAATACCACTTGACAGCAGAAGTCTACATTTTGAACTTGGCTCTGGATCCTCTAGGAATCCTAAGACCATGGTGATGAAATTTTGGACTGGCAAAATGCATCTGAGACCCAGAGCTGTTTGGCAAATTTGTAGGCACGGATGTGGGGGTTGCAGAACAGGGAAAAGCTGTCTTCTGTGCTTGGACCCAGGTCAGCTTCTAGCCGAGTGAAGAAAGAAAAGAGAAGTAACAGTTGCTAGGTACCATTTTGTGCCAGCCACTGCGATGATCCCACTTACTTGCCACAGCTCTATGAATTAGGCATTTCCTATGTTTTACGGATCAGTAATCTAGAGAAACTAAGACACACGTCCAGATCCATACATTTAGTAATCACCAAGGTTGAGATGTAAAACAATTTTTATCTGAGTCAGTAAATAAATCCATGCTCTTCCCCATGATAGGCGACCTCCTAAGAAAGGAAGTAGGTTTACTTGGGATCCACCTGACTTTCTTAACTTTCTTAACACCTAAGGAGACCTCAGACCTATTTTGTCCAGTTGATTGTTCTTCACAAAGCAATGGAAACAGCTCAGGCTCAGGCAAGTTATTCATAGAGTCCAGATGGGGAATTTGTATTTATTTCATCAGTTTTAGACTGTATTAGTCTTCAGATCAGCTGGGGCGTGCGTAGGCGTTGGTTTTTAAGTGTTCTGAGGAAAGAGTTAAGAGCGCAGGCTCTGGAATCAGATCAACCTTGATTCATATCTGTTCTTCTCCACCCACAGAATAAGTTACTTAACCTCTCTGAATCTGTTTTCTAATCTGTAAAATGGGGATGAAATAAAGTAGTGAATGCATAGTACATGTCGCGGATACTGAACAAATACATGGAAATGAAAAATAGGAGAAAATGCCTTTCACCATTATCTGTCCAAGCAAAAAAGAAAAAAAAAAAAAGAGCCTCTGAAACCTCACAATTAGGTTTTTCTGACTTGTATTTCATGGCCTGGAAATCACTTCAGCAGGTGGCCTGTGGTGACCTGGGAGTCACTAAAGGATGGCAGAGAAACTCAAATCTATGCACCAGTAGAACAAAACAAGCTGTTGCTGAAGGACACCACCTCGGCTTGCTGATCATTTCCTTAATCCAAACTCTTTCAAATTCAACTTCACACTTTCCATTTGCATATTGAGGTGCCTAGTTACAAAACGGCTTTTTAATTGATGAAATAAGATGGTGAGTTTTCATTTTGTTTCCTATGCCTTATCGACACATCTCAATACCACATATATGTTACTGCACAATCTACTTCAACCTGTCCAACCCAGGTGCAAACCTAGGGTGGGTTGCGAAGAGCGTGAAAAATATTGGCTTTGTTAACCCACCTGAAAGGAATGGGAATACTTGTGCTCCATTTGGTCCTCTGTTTCCAGTGCTGTCACCCTGCCCAAGGGAGCCTTTACTTTCCCCAGGTTTGACTTATGAGAGAGGCCACCACATGAAGCCCTTGGGAAGTTAAAAGCAAGAAAAGCACAGAAAAGCATCTATGGGACTCTTTTAGTGTCTTGTTCACCTAGCTGTGCTGCCTGAAGCAGTCTACTAGAGGACAAATGACCTTTTATTTTCTCAACATAGCCATTGTTTATGAGGTCCACATTTTTCTAACTTACGCTTTGGCCTTTTGGGCTAATGAAGAAGATACTCTTCCAGGTGAATGTTTCTAAGGCTTGAACGAACACACAACCATAGCTAAAGAGCTGTGTGTGTACATGTGTGCGCATGCATATGGACACGTGTGTGTGGGCACATGCATGCAAGTGTGTGCATGTGAACACAACAGGGCTGGTGCTGAACGGTGAAGTGGTCCCCTTCAATCGCATATTCGAATATTCTCTTTGGCATGGAAAAGAGAAAAAGAAATACAGTTTTTTCTTCCAGAAAATGTCTTAGTTACTTTTTTCCCAGTTTCTTCGTCTCTAAAACAAATAATTATGTAGAAAGCAAGCCTGGAACTAGTGGCTATGTGTGATCTGTCCTCGGAGCAGAATGCAGGAAATAGGCCATGAGGGATCTGGAGCTTAAGTGTAGTGAACTCCAGAGAGTAGTAGCGAAGAATCACAGTGCCCACAAGCCAGTTACACAGAGAACCAAAACCAGGTCATTGGCTTCTGCCCTGCAATTCACTGTAACTGCCAGCGATATTTCTACATAGGGGAACACGCTTTGCAAGACAGCCCTCTTTGCAGGAAATCTCCATCCTGGGGAGTTGAAATTGCATTAGGATTACTTCTCTGCAAGCACACTGACAACGATATGCAATATGTGTATGAGAAACCAAAAAGCCATTAATCTAAAGCAGGAACTTAAACAATTGCGGCTAACTCAGGAAGCATTCCATTGCATTAGAATGCCTTTCCACACTGAAAGGGCTTTGGCTGAATTCAACATTGCAAATAAAGATTTAATTTAGCAAAACAATCAGATTTGAAGGTAAATGGCCCATCCCCCACTTTATTCCAACTTCTTAATTGGAATCTTTGGAATTGAATAAATATATTCATTCATTCATCCATCCATCCATTCATTCAGTGTTTGAGTACCCATCAGGGCCATGGCACTGTGCTGGGAATTAGGATTACAAATATGAATAAATTATGATCTCTGACTTCAAGGAGTGTGCAGTATAGTGGGAGGGATAGTGAGGATTCAGATAATTATAACACCGTTTGAGAAGGCTTGAACAAAGACACTGGGAGCAAAAAGACCCTAGTTTACTTGGATTCTCAGTTTATTGAATTTGGATTCTGTGCAGCTAGTGTCTTTAAGTGAGGGTCCCTACCTCAGTTGATCTACAATCTAGATTCAGAAAGGACAGGAGAGTGCCAACCAATATCATGCCACCTTTCCTAGAAGGAAATGTGCTTTCAGGAATATTTCAACGGGACTTGACCTAGAATTCCTCATTATATTAATAACCAGCTCTGGAATAGATGTCACACTTCAGCCCCTGCCCACCTTCCATGAGAAAGCGACTTGCTCGTGACTTTACATTCATAAATACGCTCACAATGCCAAGGGATGTTTTTTTCTTCCATCAATTCATTAGATCTGCTCACATGAATTATTTATATGCAGTGCTAAAAATGATTCTGAAACATTACAAGAATTCAATATCAGTTTTCACAGTGGGATTTCATCATTTTAGCATTGCAGCATGGTAGCCTAATGCAATACTAATAGGATATGGTGCTAATAGGGTACAACGAGAATTCTCTCTAATATGCAAACATTTCCATGTTGTCTTATTATTTCTTTTAAGTTAATATGCTATGGTGATAATATGATGAAATGAATTAGCTTCATATCATTGTCTGCATGAGTTGTGCATATTAACAGGCATCTTTCTTCCCCCACCCCTTTGAATTCACTTGGAATGAGCTTGAAAACTTACCCTGTAGTTATGCTTATGTTAATGAGGCTGTTTAGTAGGAAACATCCCTGCCGTTGCTTAGCCAGCTGGAGAAACAATAGATGCGTATCCTCTCTCTTTGGAATGGAATGTTTTCTGGCCTCCCTTCCAAGGGCCCATCTCCATCAGGCTGCTTTAGTATTCTCTACTTGTTCACAATCTCAATCCACCCATGTGTTAGACATTTTACCAGCAACATTTAACCAGATTGTATATTTCTATTAGATATGAAGCAAATCTTTTCCAAGAGAAACTAGATGCATGGCCAACTGGCCCAATGTTTTGGAATATTTAAACACACACACACTCACACACACACTCACACACACACAAACCTACATGCATATATACATGAAATGCGTAGAAATATACACATATTTGTGTGTGTGGGTTATGTATAGACATGTTTACATATGTATACAGACATATACATATGTGCTTCTTTGTTTTTGTGTGTAAATGATTTAAAAGTTTGTGAAATCCATGCCATAACCAGCATTTCTTTTCTGGCTGTTAAATCCTGGGTGGATTAGGTCCAGTGAGTATGAATCGTCCAGATTTCAGTGTTTATTCATTTTCAGATATATAACCAAAAGCCAGATGCTTATCCAAATCTTAGCTGACATTTGCAAATCATGAATTTCTCACCCAAACCTGTGTGACCTTTCCTCTTGAGTTGCTATCAGGTTCAACTAATTCAGTTTCAGAAATCCCAGATGTCAGTGCTCTCAGGAGACTTCTAAAGCCCCCTTTTGTCCTTTCAATCAAGTTGCTCCAAAAGGTGCCTTTATGATGGTTTTGTCCTTCTCTTCCGGGAGCATCTCTGAGTGGGAAAGTTTCCATCTTAGTGGCAGCTTGAGGTTATACAACAAGCTATCCAAGCTCTGACACTTCCTGGCTGTGTGACTTAGAGCAAGACTCCTAACCTGTCTGTGGCTCAGTTTCTTCATTTGGAAAATAAAAGAATAGATGATCTCTGGTACCCTCCAATTCTGAACACTATGATTTGTGCCTGAATGGTGAGAAATCTCCTCCATTTTAATGGGAGGGATGATTCATGAGTCTATGCCTTTTGTTGGAGGGAAAGAAGATAGTATGAGAGGAAAAAAAAAGTTATAGATCCAGAAGGGAAGCAATGTGGGCGATTCTAAACATTGGGTTTAGATTCTAGGTTCTCAATAGGATTGAGGATGGTATATTTTCTTAATAAAGGAAGTTATTAAGAAGAATAGAGGTTTGTTATATATCTGCAAAACTTTAGTAAAATGTGTATTTTAGGAGCTTTGTAATATAGTCCCTGGTTATTGGAATTAAATATTTCAACGAGACTGATAAGAGGATAAAGATGGATCCTTTTAGAGAAAGTACTCTTAAAGTCTTTGATAATAGGAAAACTAATGCCAAATGTCCTTTAGCCTGCATTAGACATGAACATATATTTGGGCCACTTTTGTGTACATTCATCCAATAAAGAACTAGATTTGAGGTCGTATAAAAGACTTCCTGTATAGGGGTACCTCTGTGGCTCAGATGGTTAAGTGATTGCCTTCGGCTTAGGTCATGATCTCTGGGTCCTGGGATGGAGCCCCATGTCGGGCTCCCAGCTCAGTGGGCAGTCTGCTTCTCCTTCTCCCTCTGCCTCTCCCCTTGCTTGTGCTTTCTCTGTCTCTCTCAAATGAATAAATAACATCTTAAAAAAAAAAAAGACTTCCTGTTTATATATCATATTTGAAAAGCGAGACTAAAAAAATAATATCTGGAGAGAGCCGATCAGTTCACAATGGAACCAGTTCAATTTCTTTAGCAGACCATTATTTCCTTGAAAGTTAGAGGGTTTTGTTTTGTTTTTTAATAATTTCATACTTCTCGTGCTTTCCCTACTAAGACCTGCTCAAAGTAAATGGCCTTTTTGCAGCTCTGTAGCCAGGGTCTTTGGATTGTCTGGTGTGATTATGCATCTTTGCCTTTCTTCGTAGTTACTCTTAAGGTAGCTAGCTTTAATTGGGGTTAGAAATATACTCAGCATGTGCAACATTATTTAAAAATAAAACTTTACTGTAGCATTGATAAAAACTTTCTAGGCTTAAAAATGTCATCAACAGAGTCTGGTGCTTCTTTAATTATCCGATTTCTAAAGCTATAGTACATAATTCCTTGTATAATCAGAGCTTAAATTTTGAAGAAACTCATATGGGTGACATTTCCTCTCAATTTTGAATGGGGATTATTTTAAGAGGATACAGAATTTAGAAATATTTCAATGGAGCTGATATTTAAAGCATATTTAGTGGCATTTATGTTTTAATCTGCTTATTGACTAGGCATTAAAGAGAGCTGTTAGTGTTTTAGCAGTGATTAAAAGGACCACAAATTGTTTGATATAATGAGCAATGCAGTATTTCCAGAATGTGGGACTAATATTTTCTTTAACTTAGAAAATGACGTAGCCTCTTTTCAGAGATGCATTACCATCTGAAGGATTTTCTTTATTTGGATTTTTCTTAGCCCCCGGGACAAGGAACTTCATTTAGAGATAAATTCTCCCAAATTACATAAACATATAGCAGTCTGATGAATTCCGTTGTGTCAATTTCTTATTTTACCTATCTTCATTAGCAGTGGCAGCAGTAACAACAAGTAATTATGAAAACAATAATAACAAATCTTTAGCGATTGCCAATATAAGGTTATGTACAAGGTACCAGCGATACCAAGGTGGAGAAAGCACTTCGTCTGTTCACCTTAGAAATAAAACTGCCAGTTATTTTACCAGCAAAAATGGGTTTATTCGGGAATAGCAGACGATTGCAATCCAGGAAAAGCAAGCTAAGGCAAAAACCATAGGCAAGTCCACCATCAGAGGAGAAGAACGCTCTTCTAGAGAGGAAAGCAACAAGTTGGGAACGTTGTTATAAATAACATAATTATAAATAACGTTATAAAAAAAGTCCACTGGAGTAAACTGGGAGTTGGAAGTATAGAGGCTTCTCATTGACTGTGTTCTGACAGCCTCTCATTGGCTGCACTGTCCAGAAGGAGGAGGAGATAAGCCCTTCTTCCTCCTGTTAGGATAGTCAAGTAGCCACATGCACAGTCAGTCTCTTCCTGTTGGATTTGCAATTGACAGTGAGTGTTAGGGTGTGAGAGCTCCCCCTGCCGAGCCTCCTGACTCCATTTTAGTGAGGTGTCCCTTTATTAATTTTCACAGTTCTCTCAAGAAACTTCCATATCAAATTGCTACACTGTAGTACAATGGCTGGTGCACCTATGCACTCGGTATTGGTTGAATATGAATACGTGAGTGACTTGGCCCCATCAGGGCAGTTTATTAAAAAAAAATAGTCTAGATTCCATATGAGTGCCTCATGAAATGAGCACTAACTTGACCATCAGCTATATAATCTGCTCCATTTGGGCTATGTTTGCATAATGACAGAACACGCATCAGATCAGTTACATTAGAGAAACAAGTAGTCAAACCGTTTTTCCGTAATTGTTATATAAAATAATAGATCAGTTAATAGGCCATTTTATTTTTCAATTTGTTTTGTTGCAACATTAAAAAAATACAGAAAAGAATAAACTGAAGTTACCAAAGCAAAAGAGCAGAGATTTATCAGGAAAAGCAATAACTTCTTGAACTGTGATGTGCGGATCTGGTCAGTGCCAGCAAATGTAAGACCAAAGCTCCTTTTCTTAGTTTTCTGCCAGTACTATTGCCCTCAGACAATAAGGTGAGTTTCTGAAAGTAATATATATTCAAATTTGGCATGTTTTTCACCAGCAAATCATTTGATTCAGTTTTAGATCAAATCCTTAGTGGTACCAAAGTAGATTTCATTTAATTTTCTTACCTAATTTTTTCAAATGTTGCATATTCGTGGAGAAAATTTATTCCTTTGTATGTGAATCAATTTCTTTTAAGTACAGAAAGCATCCCCTGACTATTTCTTTTCCAAAGAACATCAGCAAAATCTAAAATGAACACTTACAAGTAATTTGGATATGAATCTAAAGGAACAATAGCTGTAATAGTCTTTTTGTGAATATTGTTATAAAGTAAAATTAAGTAAATTGATGCAAGAAGTGCATGAGATAACGCAGAATAAGTCAAATGGGCCTGGTCTGCACTTCAGCATCTCTGCCAGGAGACTAACTCTTTCATCTCACCCAATGTCTGTTCTAGATACAGTGGGGAAGTACCATGTATGACCACATAAAACCAGCAATTTTTAGGCAATGGATACTATATAGGGGACAAAAGGCCTGGACACAAAGTGGAATTATCAGAGTATAGGGGCTGAGACATTAACGTCACAAAGAGGCAGGTTGGGTTAAGCTTGAAAGCTCTTTCTTTTTTCTTTGTTCTTCCATTCTATCTCTTCTTTCCTCCATGGAAAGTTGTCAATAAATAACTAGAGCTCACTTGAGCTTTCAAAATAATAGAGGAGAATAAAGATGAAAAACAATGGAGAATGCATTTCTTTTTTCATAAATTGTGAGCATTATTGAGGAAAGATATATTTACTAACATATCAAGTATCTGTAGATAAACCTTAAAAATCTCATGTAGCTTTCATTTATTTAGTGCTTATTACATTCTGGACACTTTGCTAAAAGCTTTTTACACCTATACTGTGAATTTCTCTTAACAACTTTTAAGGTAGTTGTTATTCCCATTTAGCATATGAAAAAAATGAGACTTTGAGATGCTAAGAAATTTGCACAGCGTCACATAATTACATGATGGTAGTGAGACTCCAAATCGGGTCTGTGTGATCCCAGAGCCCATACTTAAAGAGACTGTACTCTTAATACACTAGTGAATAAAATTATTCCATAATGCATTATACATCCACCATCAGTTGTCTGTTAATGATATCAACAATTTAATTATGCTTATATTTAAAGAGGAATGAGAACAGGAGAAGGAGATCTTTTACAAAGTAGAATTAAATCCATTTTTAACCCATTTACTGATTGCAGTGTTTTGGTTTCAAAGTGTTAACTGAGTACTTTTGAATAATAAATATACATAAATCCAATAAGAATTCACATCTCCTTTCTCCACTTTTAAAAATTATGTAGGTATTGGGACATCTGGGTGGCTCAGTCAGTTAAGAGTCTGCCTTCAGCTCAGGTCATGATCCCAGGGTCCTGGGATGGAGCCCCGCATTGGGCTCCTTACTCAGTAGGGAGCCTGCTTCTCCCTCTCCCTCTGCCTGCTGCTTCCCCTGCTTGTGCTCTCTGTCTGTCAAATAAATAAATAAAATATTAAAAAAAAATAAAAGAATAAAACTTATGTAGGTATTGAGAGAACAAAGTTGTTAAAGGATAAGGAGAGCTCAGTATGAAGTAAATATTGGCTGAAGTTTTCAGTACTTTTACAAGAGGGTATAAAAGTTAATAAATGTGTTGGAGGTTCTAAGGTCTCGTGGTGCTCACTCCACGTATGTTTGATACATGAACAAAGCTTTGAGATAGAGTTAAGGCATTAAAGAGCTTTGGAATTTGGGGGCTCCTCCAGAAGATCTTCATGGAACAAACTAACAAATGTTATCATCCTAACTCTTTTAGTAATGGACTTACTTTGCTCAGCTTAGTGTAGGGGTAGTTTATAATCTTACTATTAGGAAATAAGGAAACAGAACTATAAAAAGTTAGCTAAAGTTAAGCAAGTTGATTTGCTTGTGTTGAATTACAATGCAGCCCATCCCATTCATTACTTTCTGAACACACATTAAATAAGAATAGTAACCTAAAATCATTCCACTTACCAAAATTATAGAACATGTTAGATACATTTTAATCCAAACCTTTTGGGGCCTGTATTTATGTAAAGGAACAGTTAAGTATTGAATTAATTTGGTTAATTCCATTTAAAAAACCCCACAAAAATAAAAAACATATCAGATGGTGCCAAGAAAACTCTGTCGTAACTTTTTTTTTTTTTTTTTTTTTTTTTTTTTTTAGCAAGAGAGAGAGCGCGAGCGAGAGAGCCTGAGTGTGGAGAGAGAAGCAAGCAGACTCCCGGCTGAGCAAGGAGCCCGATGTGGGGCTTGATCTCAGGACCCTGAGATCATGACCTGAGCCAAAGGCAGACACTTAACCATCTGATCCACCCAGGCGCCCCTCTGTCATAACCTTTATTCAGAGCAGCGAACAGTGGTATGAGAGCAGATTATCTCATCCTAAATCTGGAGCCTGTACAAACCTTATCCAGAGGGAAGCAATGTCCTCCATACCACAGCCAGTGTCCCTTTAAAGGGTCTTCTTGTGAATTTTTAGCAACTGGCACTGTTAACCCCCTGCTCATTCTTGAAATTCACTTCTCCCTTGATTTCATGATACCATGTACTGTACGTTTTCCTTTTCCTGAACCAATTACTACTTACATACTGACAGAATAATTTCTGCATCTATTTAAGAAATATTTTTACTGAAGTATCACATATATACCATAAAGTTAGCAAATCATGAGTTCACAGCTTAATGAATTTTCACAATGTCAACAAATTCACGTAAAACTATCCAGATCATGAAATAATCCACAACTACCCACAACAGAAGCATTGCTCATAGCTTCTTGTGACCACTGCTCCGAAAGAAACTACCCTGACTCTCATTACCATAGATGAGTTTTATCTACTTTTTGATCTTTATATAATGGAATAATGCAATGATCTCTCTGGTATCTGGCTTCTTTGCCAGTGGTATGTTTGTGATATTTATCTTTGTTGGTACATGAGGCAATATTGCATATATTTTCATTGCTCTCCAGCATTCCATTTTATGAGTATATGCTATGCTTTATCTATCCCTTCTACTGTCAATGGATATTTGAGTGTAATTTTTGGCTATTATAAATAGTGCTGCTAGGAACATTGTTATATATGTCTTTTCATGTATATGTGCATGTAATTTTTTATGGGTGAACCCTAAGAATAGAATTATTGAATTACAAGGTATATGTATGATCAACTTCAGTTGATGTTGTCCATTTCCAATGTGATTGTGCCAATTAACACACCCACTAGCAGTTTATGAGAGTTCCCGTTCCTCCAAATCCTTGACAACGCAGTCCTTTGTATTTCAGTTATTCTAGCTGTAGAGGTATCCCACCGTGGTTTTAATTTATGTGTCCTCAGTAACCATTAAAGCTGAGCATCTTTTCAGGTACTTACTGATATCTGCATATCCTTTTTGTAATATTTTGCTTATTTTTCTATCAGTCTGTCTGTCTTTTATTTATTATTTTTATTTCTTTATTTATTTTAGAGAGAGAGAGAGTGTGTGAGCATGAGTTGGAGGGGGGCAGAGGGAGAGGAAGAGGGAGATAGAGAATCCCAAGCAGACTCCCCGCTGAGCATGGAGCACTGTCTTGGGGTTTGATCCCACAGTCCTGAGATCCTGAGATCATGACCTGAGCCAAAATCAAGAATTGGATGCATAACCAACTGAGCCACCCAGGTGCCCCTGTATTTTCTTTATTGATAAGTAACAGTTCTTTATATATTCCAGGTATGAGTTCTTTGATGGATATATGTTTTGAAAATATCTTCTCCTACTCTGTGACTTGAATTTTCATTATCTTAGTGGTATATCTGATAAATGGAAGTTATTAATTTAAATATAGTTGAACATATCAATCTTTTCCTTTTGGGTTAGAACTTTTTGTGCTCTGCTTAAGAAATCTTTGCCTAGCCTAAAGTCATAAAAATATTCTTTTATATTAACTTCTAGAAGTGTTTGCTTTTTAGCTTTCCATTTATATCTGCAATCATCTACTTACTAACTTTTGTGTTTGGTATAAGGAAAGAGTTGAGATAAATATTTTCCTCATGGAAATGTCCAATTGCCCTAGCAATCTGTTTCTGGACTCAAATTCAGTTTTATTGGACTAACTGACTCACTTAGTATATGTACCACATTATCTTAATTGTAACTTTATAATTTTTTTTGCTTCAAGTCTATCCTGATTCTCTTTGTCCTTTGAATTTCCATATAAATTTTAGAATTTTTGTGTAATTTTTCCCACATTCAAACACAAAAACATGCCAGAAATCTAATTAGGATTGCATTGAATCAATATGGGGAGAACTGACATCTCTACGATCTTGAAACTTCCAATCTATAAGCATGGTATAATCTTCCATTTATTTAGGCCTTCTTTAATTTCTGTCAATATTGTTTTATAATTTTCTGTATAGCAGTCTTACATAATTTTGTTAGATTTATTTCTATAACCATGGTGTTTTGGATGCTATTGTTAATAGTATCATTAAAATTATTCCTTTTGGGGGGCTAGTATGTAGAGATACAATTAATGTTTATATATTGACCCTACTAATTTTACTTAATAAGTCTAATAGTTTATGAAGGTTATTTTTGAGTTTCTATGTTCAACAATATGTAATTTATGAATAATGGCAATTATGTTATTACTTACTTTTAATTGTTACGCCTTTTCTTCTTATCTTACTGCACTGATAATTTAAAAAAAATTGGAAGAGGTTGTGTACAATTTCTGTGATTTTTTTCATTAACTGCCTGGAAATATTCACAATCTATCTTGGCTTAAAGATTTGTCTGTGGGAAAATCTTCAAATATGAAATCAATTTCTTTGACAGAATGAGACTATTCAGATTTTCTCTTTCTTCTCATCTCAGTTTTCAAAGACTTTAATAATACCCTCTTTGATCTTTTTAATATCTATAAGAGATTTTTCATTTTGTCCCCCTTTTCATTACTGATATTAGTAATTTGTGTCTTTTCTCATTTTCCATTGGTCATTCTCCTAGATGTTTGCTATTTAGTCCTTTCAAGAACTTTCAACTTGGACTAGGCTAACATGATTATTTAATTATCTTTATAATTGTTTTCTTGGTCTTAATATGATTTCCCTGAAATTATATTTCTTAAAAACAAATTTAGTCACATAAATATTCTGTTACAAAGAACCTTATTTGTTCATCATCGTCTATAAAATAACATCTACCTCTTTTTTTTTTTTAAAGATTTTATTTATTTATTTGACAGAGATAGAGACAGCCAGCGAGAGAGGGAACACAAGCAGGGGGAGTGGGAGAGGAAGAAGCAGGCTCATAGTGGAAGAGCCTGATGTGGGGCTCGATCCCACAATGCCGGGATCACGCCCTGAGCCTAAGGCAGACGCTTAACCGCTGTGCCACCCAGGCGCCCCAATAACATCTACTTCTATATGAAGGCTTCTTTAAGCTGTGCTGGTTTGGTAGGAAATTTATTATTTCACTATCAAGGAGTTTTCTAGTCTCATCCTTAGACACTCTCCCTCTTGAATCTTATGCTCTATCAAATTTCCACTGCTAAAACCCTATCTTTTTTTTTGTTGCATTTTTTTAAATGTCTCCTTTCCTTTGATATTGCTCTTCTTCCGTCTGGAATTCCCATCCTTCACTTGATCCACCTGACAGGATCCCTCCAGATTTGCCTTCATGGCTACCCTCTCTGTCAAGCCGTTTAAGGCTACTTTTACTCCTTAAAAAATTTAATTTTGCTCTCTTTTATATCCTGTAGTGGTCTGTCTCCCACACTGGGCTGTGAGCCATCTGCAGAAAGGAACCTAGATACTTAATAAATTGTCCCACAAAAAGTAATGTATTTAATAAAGTTCATTTATCATTATTTCTATTCTAATTCTTTTTCCTCGACCTCTTTTTCTAGGAAAGTGTGTCTGAAACATCAAGCAAAAGAAATGTGGTAAGAATTTATAAGGTTTTAGATTCATATGCTAACTGCACAAACCACAATGAGCACGATTTACAGTAAAAATAAAAATAATTTCTACTTGTCAATATCTATTCCTGTTGTTATTCATCGTGACCCGGACAATCATATTTGACCAAGGGCCTGAGTTCACCCAACCACACTCTAGTACACTGAATACTGTTGATTAATTACTCATTTGGTGAATTTCCAAATTCCTTGTAATGTAAAATCCTACCCTTCCTGTAGTCTTCTAGAACATAAAGGAGTGTGTGTGGGCAGGAGTACACGGTGTTACAAATCCAGCCTGTGTCCATTTTGCTAGCCAGGAATAGAGGTTAATTCAAATTATGATATTTGAAGAGAATTTAATAGGGACTATAGACAAAGTTTTGGTAGCGTGTAAGGTAACCACACGAGATAGTGTAGTATTTTCAACAAGTGTAACAGCAGTGTTCTGTTACCAAACTTAGAGATAAGTGGTAAAAAAAAAAAAAAAAGAGAGAGAGAGAGAGAGAGAGAGAATGACTGCCAGAGTCCATAGACAGAGTGGCCACTTGGAGAAGGCACTTTATAGGAGCTAATACATTGGCTTAAGGATTATATACAGTCCCAAGATAACTCTGCAAAGAAGGGGCCTGGGGAATAAATACTGAGATCACTCTCTTCTATCCCTCCTTTCCTTTCTCCTTCCAAATCTCTTGCTAGGGTTGCCTAATGGTCAAACTTCATGGGAAGTCAAAGGATGTTGTCATCCAACAGGTTACAGAGCTGGATCTGGGAGATCAGAGAGTGGATCTAGAGTGGGCAAATCAAGCACACGGACCTTGATAAGAAAGGGCATCACTACATTTTCCAAAAGGGAAGGAACAGTTTCTTTAACTTGACAGATGATTAAGGAGCCTAGATGTCAGATTGGGTCAGAGGCTAGGGAGACTGTGTTCATCCTGAGGCAAAACAGAAGGTAAAAAGAAATCCTGTGTTTCATGTCTCTTGGTTTTGCTTTCCCAGGTCTGGCTTTGTATCTTCTGCCTGTCCTTCAGTTACTCTCGTATGAAAATCAAAGGTTAGTGTTACTATTAGCATTGCCCCAGTTACACGCAGAAAACAGTTCTAACCACAAGGAAATAATTATAAACAAAGCCCAGTTAATTATACAAGACATTCTTGGCTGCCCTAATTAAGGCACAGTTCAATACTACTAGCTGGGTAATTTTTTTTTTTTTTTTAATTGTGAATAGATTTAGTGGGAGCTCGTCTGGTGAACAAATAATGAGATCAGTGTCTCAGAAAAAATCTGATTAAAAAAAAATTATTCACCAATCATTTGTTTTCTCCTGCTTTATAGAACTCCTTCCCTCTATGGCACAGATATAGAAGAATGTGAATTTACTCTCCTAAGAGTCTGAAACCCAAATTACAGGAAGCTGGGGGATGTTTATTTCATCCAGTGGGAAGGGCGTGAAGAATGGAGGATGTTCCCACTGGGATATGTGTGTGTATTATTGGTGCTTCTGGTGCCTTTTGTGACTGGTTTCTTCCTCAGAGAAGTTCTGTGTTTCACAGCTTCAGCTCCCATGTAGACACAAACAATATGACAATGTGAGAAGTGACTATCCACAAACCATACTTTCCTTTTCTTTCTCTTCTTTTTCTTCTTCTTCTTCTTTTTTTTTTTTTATTCACATACGTACTAAAGGAGTACAGAGTGGTCAAATACATAGTTTTGTAGATTTTTTAAATAATAGTTTGGAGTCTAGGATATAACAGTACAATACCGGTGGGCTTTGGTGTCAAATGAAAATATATTAAAATCCTGGCAAATAAATACTTTTCCTTTATGACTTCAGCAAGTAGCTTAACTTCATTGAGATTCTTTTCTGTAAAAAAGGAATTTTATATTCCTTATGGTACGTGGTACATAAAAACCATGTATTTTATTTTATTTCATTATTTATTTTTTGTTCTGAGAATTAAGTGAGACAACATATGCGAAGGACATCCCCATTGTCTGGCACATGGTAGATACATAGTCAGTCCTGATTTTATCCTTCTTCAGTTATTTCTACTCTATTCACCCATGTATTTCTTACATGGGTAAGGATACTCTGTTCAGGATACCCTGTGGATGAGATTAAAAAAAGGAGCGGAAAATGTTACTGGGATGAGATGTGTGTGGAAAGAGTGGTAATGAGAATTAAAATATACTATACTTGGAGCTTTCCTCATATTATGTTCTCTTAGTGGGAAATTTTGGTTAATTTGAATTTCCTATTTTTAAGCTGTCATGCATATACTGTAAGTAAAGAAATGGTTTGGCCATTATGCACTGAGCATGGTTTATGCTAAAATTAGATAATCACTAATTTAGTATTTCAGTTTTTAATGCGCAGACCCAAACCAGAGAAGATAAAAAGAAATAAAGGATTTTTTTATACATTGAATTTACTCACAAAGGCAAATTTTTCCAATTTATGTCTTTTGATATAGAGATTTCTAGTAAGTGTCTACCAGTTATTACCCTAATCAGTTTCCAATTCCTAACAGTTCTATTTCTGAATATTTCTCATGCCCAACCTCTTCCTTTCCATCCACATTGCAGGGGTGGAAGATGGCAGAATTCATATTTAAGAGAGATCACTCCCTTATGAAGGGTGGATTCATGGAGATGAGTTTAGAAGCACTGAGTCTCCAACCAAAATAGCTAACATTATGGTGCCCTTACTCGCTTCCAGGCTGTCTTAAGGTCTCTCTATACCTAATTTCCTTCATTGTTTATGATACCTCATTTGGAAAGTACTAGTAGTATATTTCTATTCTAGAATGTACTAGTACTGTATTTCTATCATGAAATAGAAATATTTCTATTTCACAGATAGGAAGGAGTGAGTTTAAGCACTGGGTTAGCTTCCCTAAATCACACAGCTAAGAACTAGTTGCGGAGTTCAAACTTTAAGACATCTGCCTGATTCCAAAGTCTATATGACAAATCATTGTGTTCTGGAGCAGCCTAGGTGAAGAATAATGGGACCCAGAGCCAGGACAGTATTATTTAGGATGGAGATGACAGACTGGATTCACAAACTATTTGGTCAGTAAAATTTCCTGGAAAAATGCACTGGTTATTAGAAAATTAGGGAAAAGAGGAGTCTGGGATGGTTTTCAGTGCTTTTTACCGGAGAGAATAATGATGCCATTTACTGAGACAATGCAGTAGGGGGTGCACTTGGGGTGGAGGGGAAGGAAAGGAAGAAAATGCTGATTTCAGTTTTGGACAAATTAAGTTTGAAATGTCAGTAAGATGCCTAGGAAAAGAAGTTCAGTGGTTATTTGAATATGTCAGGCTAAAAATTTGAGAAGAGGTAAAATTTGGAAATGAACAATATGCCTTAAAGCTATCATGGGATTGTCTGGGGGTGGGGAGGCAGACAACACAGACAGTGGGCTAAGGATGACAACTTTAAGGGGGGGGTGGTAGAGAAAAAGGATTCAGGACTGTAGGGTGATCAAAGAAATGAGGAAATCACTAGAGGAAGTAGTAAATATCAAGGAAGACACAATCAGCAGTGTAAAATGCAACACGGAGATTTAATAAATGTATTAGAGTAAGAGAGTGCTATAACAAATGAAAACTCAAATTTAATAACTTAACACAGTAAGTTATTAAACCTAATCATTTAAACTGGATAATCCCGGTGATCAGGCAACTTTCTTCCACTCTGGTGATCCAGAGATGCAGAACCTATCCATTATATGGCTTGTGCATCCCCTAGTATCTTGGATAGTCTTTGGTATCCATCTAGCAGATAGGAAAGAGAAGATGGTGCACTCACTTCTTAACTATCCACTCAACTTCCACTGGAGAGAACCGATAATATGGGTCCACCTAGATGCAAGGGAGGCTGAGATATATAGTTCATTTCCCAGAAACAACTCTAAGCTCTGGAAGAGAGGGCACATTTTGGTGGACAGCCATCTCTGCTAGAATAAGATTAAAACTGGTGTGTCTATTGAAATTGAGAATGTGAGGACTGTTGTTGATCTCTGCCAAGTGTTGGAAATGGGAACCTCTTCCATAGGTGGTTCTATTCTTTAAATAACCCCTGACTGGCCCTCACCTCAGCCTGTGCATATATGGGTCCAGTTTGTTGGTTCCCCACTAAGCCAACATGGTGTGTATAACTAACATGCCCAACTTAGACTTAGTATCCCAAAGTCCAAGGCCTGATTTCAGTGCTACTGTTCAGTGTCATATAGCCCAAGCATGCTGGCATGTGTGATGGATGGTAACTTACTTTTTTTAAGAAAAATATTTTTTTAAAAATATTTTATTTATTTATTTGACAGAGAGAGACAGCCAGGGAGAGAGGGAACACAAGCAGGGAGAGTGGGAGAGGAAGAAGCAGGCTCCCAGCAGAGGAGCCTGATGTAGGACTTGATCCCAGAACGCTGGGATCACGCCCTGAGCCAAAGGCAGACGCTTAACGACTGCGCCACCCAGGCGCCCCAAGAAAAATATTTTTGATACTATCTATTGGTTGGTTTCAATGAAGTAGTGCGGGTTATTTGTACCAAATATACACAGTCATTTTTTAAAGATATTTCTGTTAACCTATCTAGAAAAATTGAGTAATCTTTTCAGTGCCGAGCAGAGTAAGCTCATCACTTTGTAGAAAGTCCATTGAGAAGGCAATAGTTGTCCTGCTATTGTTGGATGTCTCATAGGCTATTATTTGTGCTCAATGCTATTGATATATTTTCTTGTAAATATATTGTTGCTGTTTTAATTTAGTGTTGTTCAATTGTCTACAATTATACAATGTGTATAATTGTAGATACAAATCTTCAGTTTATAATTAGACAAGGCTATACCATATATTTTAAAACTTAACCTGGGCCAAAAATGAGTGCATAAATTAATAGTCAAAAAATAGCAGGAGGAGGGGGAGAAAAGGATGAGGAAAACATTTAATTCAATTCAACAAGCATTTATCAGTACACTATACCTGATATACTTGTGGGGATAGGTGGTAGATAGAACAGTAAAAGGATAAGATGGGATTCCTGACCTCAAAGAAATTAACATCTTTTCAGAAAAGGAGATGCAGTCACATAAAATGAAGGGCTATTCCTTTCAGCTCTTGCCCGATTGTGTGCCCAAGTGTGATGAGCAGATAAGAAATTCTACTAACCACAAAGAGGGGAAAAACTCTATGAAGTGGAGGAGCTGAGGTTTTTGGAGAAGATGAAAATAATATGTATCGAGCACCTACTTTTAGCCACAAATTTTTAGGCTTTTGTTTGTTAACTCATTAACAACCTTTTGAGGTAGATATTATTGTATCCAGATTAGAAAACTGAAGTTTAAAATTTCATATTTATTGGGGGCGCCTGGGTGGCACAGCGGTTAAGCGTCTGCCTTCGGCTCAGGGCGTGATCCCGGCGTTCTGGGATCGAGACCCACATCAGGCTCTTACGCTATGAGCCTGCTTCTTCCTCTCCCATTCCCCCTGCTTGTGTTCCCTCTCTCGCTGGCTGTCTCTATCTCTGTAGAATGAATAAATAAATAAAATCTTTAAAAAAAAATTTCATATTTATTAAATGCCAGAGCCAAGATTCAAACTCAGGTCTCCTGGCACCCAATATAATGAGTCTCAGTCATACTAAGGCATTCTGTGGATAGCTAGAGCTTATATTCTTGGACCAACCAGCCCTACCCATTTCCTCCAGTTTCTCAGATCCAGCTTGAACATTTACTCTCCTTTAAAGTATCATTAGCCTTGAGGAACATAGTCTATTTGATATCTTTGCTGGAGTACAGTAGGACTTGGCAAAGCTCAGAATCACAATTTGGATTCTACTTCGGGGGAGAAAGAATTATTTATTATAAAGAGTTCCAAGTTGAATATCAGGAGCTTCTCCACTCTGTCATCTCTTGCCCCAAATTTCTGCATGTTGAGTACTGTAAGGTGGGAAATCCTGAGTGGGCAGAGTGTTTTATAAGGATTTTAAAAATTCTCAATAGCCATCTTCTCCATGGCAGCTTGAAGTCTAGACAGACCGACAGCCATGACAATTAATTGCCGAGTTTCTCATATTTGCCTGGATGTGAAGCAAGTGATAATTTGCACTTCGATAACTAGCAGTTTGATGAAGAACATAGATGCATTGGAGCCATTAAAATATGCTCACTAGCTTTCTGACATCAGAAGTCAAATCATACACAGGAGTTGTAAACATCAAGTTTGAAAAAAAAAATCTGCTTGCTATCAAGAACTGGTGGCTTTATCATATACTCGACCACAATCCCTAGGAGTTTCCCTGGGAATTAATTAGGCCCGTTAGCATAATATATTGTGACAATATTTCACAGTCATAAAACAGTTGAGGTTGAGATGTTAAAGTGACAGAGTAGATTTAAAGTAATTAAGACCAAAAAAAAAAAAGAGAGAGAGAGAGAGAGAAACTATTCAAACTAAAAATTGGACTGGGGCCTGTCTCATCTGCAATTGCATTTGAAACTCTCAACAGTGACCCAGACCAAATCCAAGACATTTGTGGTTTGAACGATCTATACCATGTCTTTGTAGCTATTTCTGAAGGTAGTTTTCTTGAGATAGTGGTTTTTAACCCTGCTGGAAAGTTTTACAGTATTAACAGACTTAAAACGGTGGCTAGAAACATACATAAACACACACAATTTGGCAAGTGCAGCTAAATGATTTGGGGTTGGACTCATACTTTATTAGTAAAGGGTGATGAGTAATTTGCTTTTAAAAATTATTTTGGCATAGCATTAGACATATTTTGGCATAGAGTGTAGACATAGCAGTAGACCTAAGGAAAACCTAGTGACAAATGCTGGGGTCACTTTTTTGTGTTCAAGAAATTATTTTGTTAAGCGCTGAACCAACCAAGAGAATTTATTTCCCCAATGACCAGGACTATTAAATCCAGCTAGGAACGGGATGCTTATACCTGTGAATGGTTAATCTAGCCACTAATTCAAAGAGTCCTAGGCTGCCACCAAACGGCATTAAAATTTTGATTATTTTATGGCTTGTCCAAATGTCCAATCCCCCAAGCAATTGTTGTAATTTACACAAAAAAGAAAAAAGCTCAGGGAAAAGAATATCCATCTTTTAACATTATCCACAAGGGTCTGGTTCTGACTGCACACATAAAACAAAATAAAAGTACCTAGCTCAGGCAATTAAAATGTTCTTGTTTTCTATTAAAATAAAATGTGTTCATTTGTGAGTGACTCCGAAAGGAAGGCTTAGGAGCAGTTGTCACGGTTTGCTTTGATAAGAGCTGTAGATTTAGTAATGATATTCAAATGACTCTAACAAGAAACCTTCTACAATTTTCTTTCTTCCAGTCCATTAACAATCAAATATTCAGGAAATGTAAATAGTAAATTAAATGCAACAGTAGGTAAAATTTGCTTTGCACTTTGTTGACAGATGAAATAGGAAAAATAGGACCATGGAAACTAGCAGGAAGAGTAGAACTGGGAGGGGGCTTATAGACCCTCATTTTATAGGTGAGAACAAACTGAGGCACAAAGACATGTGCTGTTGGTTACAGTACTCTGCTAATTACAAACAGAACCAAAATCAGCACCCACGACTTCTGACTTTCTGTCCATTACTCTTTTCCCTATCCTGGACTGCTTTAGCCCAAATAAGTTCATGGACAGATCTTGACAGTTTTGACATTAGGAAGCAACTAGAAGGTCATACAGGGAAAGAAAGTGACTGTTTCAATAGATTCTGTATCTTGGTTGAGAGTTCGTATTCTGATTATTCCGTTTCCAGTTTCTTGACAAATTGGAAGTCCGAGAGTCCCCTCTTAAGCTTTAACCCACATTTTCCCCTTTGCAAATAAACTGGTGAGAAAGTTCACTGGGATCCTGGACCCCACTGGAAATCTAGCTGCTAATGGAAAACTGCACTCTGTGCTTGCCTCACCTATTTTGTGCTCTCTGAAATCCCTGATTCTTTTTCTGTCTCCTCACCTGCCTTGTTTTATCTGCTCTCTGCTTTCAGAACCTTCTGTTCATCCCAGCATGAGAGGTTTCATAATCCACTTTGCCTCGATCATGTTATGTTCAGCAAGTCATTTATCTCCTGATGGGGCCACAAATCCTGCCATTGACCTATATTCAGTGTTGTGTTCTTGTAAACGAACCATACCAACATTCATGGCTTGAAGAAACATCTACCTTGGAAGTAGCATCGAGAAGGTCAAGACTTAATCTTGGGAGATCTATTTCTTTTACTTTTTACTTTTTACTTATTTCTAAAAAATAGTTCACTGTGGCTGTGTCTACACAAGTGTGAGCTTCTTGAAGGCAAGACTCACATTTTAGTAATTTTATTGCCAAGCAATGAATGTTTAATATTGTCCAAGAATTGTTTTTGAATAAATATGCAGGAGATGTGAATGGTGAGATAATACAACCATCTAGAATTCTGGGTGATGAAGCATCATTGGGGAGATTTGAGTATAAATCTCACTTTCTCTTTCCCACCAGGTTTTTGGCATCTTATCTCGAGAGCCTCTGTGGTAAGGCTGAGTGTCTGCCACAGAACCTAGCCAGCAACAGGAATTTCTTACTGGGAGAAAAAGCTACACCTATTTTAACCTGCTGTTTGCTCTTTAAAGAGTTCCAATTTTTTTCTTTTTTAAATAGTAATGTCTTTACAAAAACCATAACGTTTTTGGCCAAATATCATCACAAATCTTGCACCTGTCTCTGAGTTTGAAATATATCAAATGATTTAGGAGTTCTTTTGAAAAGTCAATTACCCAACATACTATAATAGACACATGATGAACTGTAGAATCTCTTGTCTTATCAGCCAGATGGGCAGTATTTAATATAAAGTTGAAGAAATATTAAAAATTAAAAATAATCCTTGTGATTATTTACATGACTCAATCATGATTTGATCAATCACATTGTTCTTGATCTAATATATTAGAGTATTCGTTCTGTTTCTAATTCTGAGTATGATGCTGAGACAGGGAACATATCTCCTAGAACTAGAAAAATAAAAAGAGATCTTGGTCTATCAATTGCAGTCAGCGGTGGTGATGCCAAAGACAGTAAGAATAGGACAGCAAAGGAAAGTGGCCCAGTCAGGTCCCATTTTTGCACCCTGCAGGATTTCTGCAGTGCTATGAGAGATACTGACAATCTCCCCCTGGCATGGAGGTAGAAGTACTGGGGACAAGTTGAGCCTTCAGAGCTTTAATTGTGGTATTAAAGTAAATGTGGCTGACCTTCTTTCGTAGTGGTAGTACAGAACCAAACATGTTTGTGCACAGTCACTCTTCCCCTGACACAGTGATTGAGGAAGCCATGTGTTCCAGAAAGTGCTATTAAAAGAGGAGCCTCTTTCAGCCTGAGTCCCCGAGGGACTACATAGAACAGGGAGGCCCCTGCTGCCCTGTGCAGTAGAATGAGCATACTATGTGCCTGTATGATAAGTAGGAACTAAAGTTATGTAAAAGCTATGTGTGTCCAAATTAATTTGTTATCACGGCACAACTTAACACATCCCGACAATAATAAAAGGTAGGTTCAAAACTGAATATACTCTTTGATTTACTTCTGTGCATTTTCCAAAGTATTGTGAACATGGTCCAATCTCACAAAACATTGATATAAATTATTCCTAGACTCAGATGGCTACAGAACGGCTTAGTTTAGCATGGTAGAAATATGCAGCGGTTGAGTTATTGCATGTATTTTTACTTATATTTTTGTTTTGTGCTGTATTTGAATCTCTGTTAACCATGAGGTGAATACATCTCAAGAACATCAGCTTGTAAAAAATTTTATGTTATAGTGTATGAGAATTAAGAGTTGTTAAGTTCTATTTTATCTTGGGGAGATTTGTCAGTAATACTTAAAGTTTAGAAACACATAGCTTTCATTTCAGGAAAGGTGAATTTTTTTTTTTTAAATGAAACAAGACGAAACCAGAGAGGGAGACAAACCATAAGAGACTCTTAATCATAGGAGATTTTTTTTTTTTTCAAGATTTTATTTATTTATTTGACAGAAAGAGAGACAGCCAGCGAGGCAGGGAACACAGGCAGGGGGAGTGGGAGAGGAAGAAGCAGGCTCCCAGTGAAGGAGCCCGATGTGGGGCTCAATCCCAGGACTCTGGGATCACGCCCTGGGCCGAAGGCAGACGCTAAACGACTGAGCCACCCGGGCACCCCCTAGCAAAGGTGAATTACACACAAATGGTCAAGAGGAAAAGTTAAAAAATGTGCAAATTTTGTTTCGTTCTATCAGATATATTGGAGACTACCTAAATGCCTTTCAATAGAGTAATGGTTTAGTAAAGTCTGTATATCTGTTTAGCAGCCAATAAGAAGAACATGATATATATAAATATAGCGAAATGGAAGATTGGGTGGGATATATTTATGATTAGTTTTATGTGTCAACTTGACTGAGACACTGAGTGGTCAGATAAACATTATTTCTGGATGTATCTCTGAGGGCGTTTCCAGATGGATTAACATTTGAATTGGTGGACTGAAGAAAGCATCCTGACTCCCCAGTGAGATGAGCATTATTCAATTCATTGAGGGCCTGAATAGAACAAAAAGATGGAGGAAGGTTGAATTCCTTCTCTTCCCATGACTGCTGGAACTGGAACATCAGTCTTTTCCTGCCCTTGAACTGGGACTTATGCCATTAGTGCTCTGGTTCACAGGACTTTGGACTCAGACTAAAATTTATACCAATAATTTTGTTGTGTCTCCAGCTTACAGCTGGCAAATTATGGGCACTTCTTGGCCTCCATACTTGTGTAAGCCAACTCCTTTGAATAAGTCTATAGATAGATAGATAGATAGATAGATAGATAGATAGATAGATAGAGATTAGATAGGGATATTTTCCTCTGTATAACACTGACCAATACAATATTGTATAAACAGAGCAAGAAAGTTTTAGGACAACATATGGTATAATCTCATTTTGGTTTTTTGGTTAAGAATTACAAATAGTGTTTGGACACGCATAAGAATGGTTTCAAGGATACACAACAACCTTAAAAGTGCTTACAACTTGGCAAGTGGGAATAAAGAGTTGATGGAGAGACTGATTTTTTACTTCATATACTTCTATGTTATTTCATTTCTTTTTTACAACAAGCATATATTCTTTATGTGAGACAACAACTGAAGCAATTAAAAACTGAAATGATAGTTGGTGGATGACTGCAGTGAAACACTTTTTGGCATGCATACTCCAATCTAGATATAAAAGACATCACTCTGAGGTGAAAACGAGACCAATCTTTATTTTTTAAATTATTTTTTTGAAGATTTTATTTATTTATTTGTCAGAGAGAGAGAGAGAGAGCACACAAGCAGGGGAAGCAGCAGACAGAGGGAGAAGCAGGCTGCCCACTGAGCAAGGAACCCACCTGCTTCTCCCTCTCCTCCTGGCTCTGGCTCCCTTGTGCTCTCTGTCACTATCTTTGTCTCCCCCCCCCAAATAAATAAATAAAATCTAAAAAAAAAAAAAAGATTTCATTTGTTCATTCACTCACTAGAAATATGGTGATGTTTCAATATCTCACATTCAAAGATTTCAAGGCAGGGACTTGATCTCAGGACCCTGAGCTGGGATCATGACCTGAGCTGAAGCAGACACTTAACTGACGGAGCCACCCAGGAATACCAAGACTATTCTTTAAAATAGGGATTGGTATCATATGGGGTCATTAAGACTTTTGAAGAGGTCACAAAAGTTGCAGGTATATATCTCCAGATAGTCATCAAAGACTGATGGTAATGGCAAAATTTATATGCTCTGATAATAGCTAGCGTTTTCTGACTAAGTCCTTCTAAGGCATTTCTCTTACTGAGATTTAAGGCCATAGCAAGTGGGAGGCAGGAGTTGAGGACTCCTGGCAAATGTTTGCTAGTTACTACTTCTCTAAACTTAACCAAGTATACAAATGACATTGTTTGTTGGTAAAGCATTGATTTAGAAAATAAGGGGGGAACGACAGGTAAAATAAATTGAGAACCATAGCTTTAAATGAAATAATATTACGGGAAGCGGTTCTGTAAATCTGGCTTGTTTCATTTTGATGTTAAATAGAATTCTTAAAATAACTACAGTCTTTCGTATATCAAATAACCAACACATCCTGCCAACGTGGGCCTCCCAAAATCCTTTCGGGGCCAGAATCATCCAGTGTGTATGGTCCCATCTCCGCCTTGCCCTGTCAGGTATCTGCTCCATTTTCTTCTGTGCTATATTGATGTGGCCACTGAATGGAAACTGCACTATTCTTTGCAAAATTAAGATTTTCATGGACATCTTGCACAATATAATGCCAAGGAGCAGATAAATATTCTACATGAGCTCTTTTCAAAATATTGCAAACAAGAAAAAAGATTTGATGTCATAAAGAAGTGAGTCGATTCTAAAATTTCATTTTGGATTTTCTGGTTGTAGTTCTGTAGGAAGGCGTGGTTAAGTACCTAAAATGGAGTCCTTGCTTAAACCAAAGGGGATTTTCTAATCAGAAGAGAAAGCCTCCTGATACTCAGCTGCAGGCTTGCGATACTGCAGGCCTTCTCTTAGTGTGAATCTCAAATTCACAGACATTTCTCCATGCCTGTCAAGTGAACTGAACCCCCTGATTATCTCTGCCTAGGACAGTGATCCATTTCTAATGTATGAGGCTACAGTTTTTGAACTCATAAACTGTAAACTGTATTAAATAAACTGCCTTCTGATTGATGAGTGCTGCTCTCATAGGCTAATTTCTCATCTGAACAGTGATATGAAAATTCTTGCTAAAGGGTCGGTGACAGGACTAAACGGGGGTAATAGCAGACTTAATCAAGAAAGACAAATGGGATTCATTAACAACTGGCACTCAGCAGACAATCTTCAGAGACTTCTCAGTACAATCTTATTGGTCCAATCGAAAATAATTGTATGCTGCTTTTATCACTGAATGCAGAACAAACCCAGTGAAAAAAATCTATTGGTGATATTAAGCAGAATTCAAATTTGGATTGAATTTTGTGCCAGGCAGCCCCATCTTGGGATGAGCCGAAGGGACAGAAAAAGAAATCCCGGGTTTCACACTGGGATTTGTTCTCTGATTGATCAGTTTTCCCACATTGTTCACTCCACCTGGTAACTTAATCAACCAGGTCATGGCCTAACTGGCAGGAATGACTCTACCAGAGGCATCTGGTCTCTGGCTGGCTTCAGAACTGGCATATTGTCCGTTTTTTCCAAGTGCTTTGAACTTGGAAATGCCTTGTCTTATTGAGCTGTTTAGATGTGGCTTCTGGTGTAGAGATGGCTAACTCTCTCTCAAAGTGCCATTCTCTCCTTTCATAATGGAGACAGTTTGCTAGGAAGTTTCTTTTAAATCAGGAACTACTTTTCCCAGTGCCTCGGTATTTAGGTGAGGGAAATGTGACTAGGTTTCTGTCAATGGTCTGTGGGCCAAAGTAATGCATGCCATTCCCAGGCCTGCCCCATAATACTCTCCCACTCAGGCTTTCACCCTTTATTTTCCCAACCCGTCAGCCAGAATCAGAGGGTTCAGCAGAACCAAGGCACATATAAAGAATGAAGCCACAGTCAGAAGGAGCAGGGCTCATGCTTAAGAAGAACAGGGGATTTTACATGAGGGAGAAACAGTTCTGGCTTGCATGAAGCCACTGAGAATTGGGTTTATTGGTGATGGCACAGAGTTTTACTTTGATTGAGGCAGCTAGTTTTAATGACTATCCACTGGCCTATTAGCTTTAGTGACCTTACTTCCTAACTCATCTCCTTAGCTTTTCATTTTGTATATAGGTGGGCTTTAAAGCATTACCCTTTTTGCCTTGGGCTAGTGAGCTCTAAGCCCCGGTTCTGGATAGATGAAGGTTTTTACTGGCCTACTCCTGACCTCTCCCACAGCCGCATTCTCAAGTACCAGATATCACGTGTGGCCCTCCATCCAGCCTCCCAGTGAGGAAATGAGATGGGACACATGCAGTCAAATGCAGTTGACATCTTATTTTCAGGTTTTCCAATCTTTAGCATCAAGATTTTATGTAGGAATTTTTATAGGGAAAACTCTTGTCCCAAGCCACCTGTCTGGCCCAACTGAGGGGAAGTAGAGATTGTGGCCCAGAAGTTTAGATGCTGCTTAACCTTCCGTCCTTTGTTTGGCTCCACTTCTGGAGATGATGGACTGACAACAGCTGAACCACTCTGGGACCCCAACGATGGCAGATGTGGCCCCATCCAAACCTCCATGGCTCTTGTCATTCTATCATGTGTCAGTGGTGTCTACTCTCAGCTCCTGCTCCTCTCTCCTGAGGGTTTTACCTCCGCAGGTCTGAAGTGTACCTGGGGGCATACCTCAGTCTATGACAGATGGGACTTGGGAATAAGCAACCCACCATCCTCACCCCTCAGTAGGGGATACCTCTGGGGCATTTCTCACACCATCTCTGACAGTTTTCTAGTGGCTACTCAGCTCTAATGCACACTTCATGGTCTTCCTTCCTTCCTATGTTTTACTTCCCTATTCCCCTACTGGGGCTTCCTAGGGTTAACACTCAAATTAACTACTTGCATTCAAATCCTTGTCTCTAGATCTGCTTTTGGAGAATCTAACCTAAGACACTGACATGCTTCATTTTAGAGATTCTAATGTCAGGTATTTTTGAACAGCAGTGAGTCAATGGATGGGTAGCAGCTGCTGATCTCTGATGTAGCGGATTACATTCTGCTGTGTGGGGAAGTCAAAACTTTTTCACATACAAATCAATTTGCTGCATTAAAACCAGTGAAATCTGATGATTATATGTAAAATATTTTTTTTGGAGTATTTGGACCTGAAAGAGCTGTAATCACAGATATAGTTCATCCAGCTGAAGCAGCTTGAAGAAATGTGGTGAGTTCATCTCTCCTCTCTGCTCTGTTTCTTTTCTTGAGGGTTCAGCCGTATTGTTGTAGATGTGCTACCACAGGGGCACTGTGGCCATTTTGTAAGGGGGGTGAAAATTTTCATTCGAAGAACAAGTTACCTCCACCTGGCAGGTGCAGAGTCCTGGCAGCTGTCTCAGAGGTGACAGCGCTTGCTGCCAGCTCTGCTGGTACATTTCTACTTGTTTCTGCAGACTGTACTGCTTAGCGGAAATGGCAGTGTGATTGGACAGGGTTTTTTTTTTTTTTTTTTTTTTTTTACCTTCCTACTATCTCTATCAGTGGCCTTATCACCCCAAATAAATACACGATCTTACTAAGCTTAGTAACAATTGTGTGCTTGCTAGGATAATGCATCTTCAAGCCATTTAACATAGACACGAAGGGCATATAGAAACTAGGTAAAAGCATTAGCCTCACTAGACACTGCAGTTTCAGTGTAAGTCTCCTCTCTATCCATTTCACTTTCTACCAGACTGCTGCCAGAGTCCTCCCTACTTAGAAATGCTGGATTTGCCCCAGCTACAGCGACGGACAGAGCGGCAATATGACCAAGTGGCATAAGCATGTCTTACCTTGATTTGTTGCTCTCTCCAAGATGTTTGTGCTTTCAACTACCTCTTCCCCCTCAATCTGGCTGCCTCCCTCTGAGGTTTCAGGTAAGCCACATTCCCCATGCCTTTCCTCATCACCAGACAATTGTCAGAATGAAAACTCAGCCCCAAATGATTCTAGCCAGGAGAAGATAATGTCATCCTTTAAATTTTCGGCGAAAGCAGGTGATAACACGACTGTGTCCTCCGGATACCTAGGGCGATGCTAGCTAGCCTCACCTCTCAACTCGTCTTTTCTAGGACCCGTAATAATGAGTAAGTTGAGTGGAGATTACAACTTGGAGGGTAAACTGCCAAACATCCATCAGCACCTACTGATGCCTGTGCTATTGCCCTGCAGTGTCTCTTCAGGTATCAAAGAGCGGTGTGAGAGAGACTCCTGAGTTGACTCTAGCCCCCGAGTTGTTGGAAGGGACACTTTCAGTATGGCACAGGATTTCATTCCCCGGAGCTAAGGCTTAGCAGATCTCTTCTGACGAAAACCGCTAAACAAAGCCTTGAAAATTCACCTAAAGCTATAGAAACAAAAGATGGTGTAAAATAAGAAGGAGAAATGGTTTCTAGCAAAGTTCTTAGAAATTAAAAAAAAAAATCAGAATGTGATTACAAAAATCTCAGTAGCTACCACATATAAATTTTATATATATGTGTGTGCACACACATATATATTAAATGTATCTATATTTTTTATTTAAATTAAGTGGTAGAGGGGTGCCTAGGTGGCTCAGTCAGGCATCTGACTTTTGATTTTGGCTCAGGTCATGATCTCAGGGTCATGAGACTGAACCCTGTCTCAGGCTCCAGGCTGGGTGTGGAGTCTGCTTAAGATCTCTCTCTCTCCCTTTCCTCAGGTCATGATCTCAGGGTCATGAGATTGAACCCTGTCTCAGGCTCCAGGCTGGGTGTGGAGTCTGCTTAAGATCTCTCTCTCTCCCTTTCCCTCTACACTTCCCCCCACCCACGTTCTAAAATAAATAAATAAATAAATAAATAAATAAATAAATAAATGGTAGAATAGTAGACACAGTTTTGTACCCTGTTTAGTGGCTTAATGCTAAATCTTGAGGATTGTTTCATATCTCTCCTATTAGAAAAGCCTTGTTCTACATACTGTACTTATAAATATGGTTATTTATGTCACATAAAAGATTACATCATTTACTGGATTTTATCTCTGTAATGTAATTATTACTTTTGCAGTTAATCATAATGCAACTCCAAGCCAACCTAACTACTTTCAAGTATGCATATTTTCTAAAGCACCACAAAACTTAAATATAAAAGTTTTAACGGTCATATTGTAATGTAAAGATTGATGAAATATAGTGAATCTTGCTAAAGAGATGTTTAGAGCTCAAATTACCATTACCATTAATAATACGGCTTAAGAAACATTTAGAATTGGTCATTAGGAAGAAATCACAAATAATCAAAGTGAGAAAACACAAATAAGTAGATTTCCCTGTAGCTTATGAATAAGGGTTAGTGTTTGCTTAATGTGCCTAAGGAGTTTGCAGTAGAAATTGATATTATTATTATTATTATTTAAGATTTTATTTATTTATTTGACAGAGAGAGACAGCCAGCGAGAGAGGGAACACAAGCAGGGGGAGTGGGAAAGGAAGAAGCAGGCTCCCAGTGGAGGAGCTTGATGTGGGGCCCGATCCCGGAACGCCGGGATCACGCCCTGAGCCGAAGGCAAACACTTAACCACTGCGCCACCCAGGCACCCCAGAAATTGATATTATTTACTTGAAAGGACAAATGTAAACTATATTGTTGAGTTTGGATTACTTTTCCTCCTCGAAATTTTTTCTGTTTGTAATATATCTTGCTGTAGAATAAGAATGAATAAGTTTCTGGAGAGTGTGCAACTTGCACATTTTAGCCATAATTTTCTAGAATGTAAATTGATATCTTACTATGGAGCAACTTACCCAAGGTGATTTCTATTAATATGTGTGGGTATATATTTTTCCCCAGTAGTTCTCAGCTACTGTGAGCTGAAGCCGTGTGTGTTCTTGTTCTCTGTGGATTTGGACCAGCATAAAGCACCATGTCTTGCATATTACAGACACGGAGTAAAAAAAGTGGCTGAGTTGAACCGCACTAAATTAGATATTAAAAGTCATTCTTTATTCATTTTCTCCTCCTAGCCTTCAGGTAACAGCAACAATAAAAGACATACTCCAAGAAGTTTCTTGCTTTGGGGTCACAATCCATGATAGTGACAGGAACTGAGTGAGACATGATATAAAAATAGAAAAGTATCTGATAGTGATCATCATGTAGAAGTGACACCTAAACTTTTTACATGATTTCAAGGTCTGATTCATCACTTTTAGAAATCTGGCAACCTAATTTAAAATTCAGGGCTTTGCAGCATGACAGAAACTCCTCGGGAAATAGGCAACTACAATTCCTGAGACAACTTTGGCATGAGGAGAACAGAGGAAAACTTACTGGAGTGGAAAACCAGGAATGCAAAGTCAGGGGTGGTGGCTGAGGCTGCAAAGGGAAAGCATCTCTCTGTCTCCTGTAAATGGAATGGAACTTTTGGGGAAGTATAATGGGGGCCTCTGGAAACAGACAGGACTTAGATTTGAGTTCTCTGACTTACTTGCTATCTGATTTTGGGAAAATTATTTAGGTGCTCAGGTCCTTTAAATATAAGTTAAGGATATGGCTAATAGACACATGAAAAAAATGCTCAACACCACTTGGCATCAGGGAGATACAAATCAAAACCACAATGAGATACCACCTCACACCAGTCAGAATGGCGAAAATTATTAAGTCAGAAAACGACAGATGTTGGCAAGGATGTGGAGAAAGGGGAACCCTCTTGCACTGTTTGTGGTAATGCAAAGTGGTGCGGCCACTCTGGAAAACAGTATGGAGGTTCCTCAAAAAGTTAAATATAGAACTACCCTATGACCCAACAATTGCCCTACTAGATATTATCCAGAAGATATAAATATAGTGATTCAAAGGGGCACATGCATCCCAATGTTCATAGCAGCATTATCAACAATAGCCAAATTATGGAAAGAGCATTTGCAACGATGTGGGTGGGACTAGAGGGTATTATGCTAAGTGAAATAAGTCAGTCAGAGAAAGACAAATACCATATGATTTCAAACTCATATGTGGAATTTAAGAAACAAAACAGATGAACATAGGGGAAGGGGAGGAAAAATAAAATAAGACGAAAACAGAGAGGGAGGCAAACCCTAAGAGTCTCTTAACTATAGGAAACAAACTGAGGGTCCCTGGAAGGGAAGTGGGTGGAAGGATGGGGTAATTGGGCAATGGGCATTAAGGAGGGCACTTGATGTAATGAGCACTGGGTGTTATACATAACTGATGAATCACTAAATTCTACCACTGAAACCATAACACAGTATATGTTAACTAAATTGAATTTAAAAAATTTTAAAAAAAGAAAAAAAAAAGAAAAGATATAAATTAGGGATAATTATAGCATCTATTTACTAATTTAAATGTGAGGATTCAATGAGATAATCTATGTAAACCAACTAGCTGTTCTAGCATATAATACGTGCTTGTTAATGATAGATACTGTTATTACCTATTCTATAAATTGCATTCAATGAAGTGGAGTGGAGAATTGTCCTTTTGACTATATTCTCAGCTGGACTGTAGATTGGTCTTTTTCTAACCAGCATTCCAACTGTAGATAGGGAAGGCAGTTGTTCAAACACAAGCCTTAGGGCCTTTAAAGATGAATGATCGTCTTTCTGAAGGGAAATTGGATCCTCTTCCCGTTGATACCACTGAAGCACAATAAATAATGCCAAGAGGTCCTACAATGCTGCCCATGAAAGCAAGAGGTATATAATGATAGGTCTGAGATGAGTAATTTAAAAGCACCATGAAAGAAATCATTAGGACCTCTAAAATGAATCCAGAAGCTTCCCAGGGCACTATGCTGACCTTCCCTGGGAGATCTAGTTCTTAAAAGCGAACACTGACATCTGTTCTACCCTTGAAGAATGGCAGTAAGCAATAACGTAAAAGTGATAAAAAACAGTGAAAGCTACAACTAGTTAATTCATTTCCTTCTCTATTCATGTTAATACACTGGCAGACTGTAATGCCATCTGAAATGTGGATAATAAGAAATATATAAGAAGGGGATTGCTTTGAGTCCCTTTGAGTTGTACTATGCCCAGAACGGATGCCTCTGAGAATACCTCATGAGTAGAGGTTCCAAGGCAGCCAATTTAATGGTCATTCATTACCAATAGAACCTGGGAATTATCAACTGGGAGTTAGAGCTGGATGGTGATAAACATAAACAGAAGTATAGAGGGAGGAGGAGGGCTAGCTAGCAAGAGAGACATCTGGCAATGAGGACAGATTAGAGCTGAGGCCACAATTACAGATGCTCTCATACTGGCCTGGGAAAAGGAAGGCCCTAAAAGGAGTGTGCCAAGTTGGGCAGAGTTGGACTGTCAGAGATTGCCAGGTAATGCCCCCAAAGTCTGAATACTAGGAAGGAGGATTAGAGGATGGATGGACATTCCTTCTCCCCAGAGACTGCTAGAATTTGCCCCCATACTGAGCCCTTATTCATTCAGACACTTCCCACTTGGTAAATGAATGACAGGTATCACACCCTTTTCAGTTTCGTCTGGGCTGATATCCGGCGTGTATCATTTCCTTCTTTCCTCAATTTTCCGTTGTCAAATCATCCATTAAATTGGATTGAGCCCACTTAAGCCAGCCTGTCTTGGAGTGCTCAGGGGAGATTACTTTGAAAGGAACAAGACCTTGACTGTCAGGCAGGTTAGCACAAGCTCTCAGAGCTCAGCTTCTCACCTTGCACAAGTCCTGTGACACCTCAGAGGGCTCAAGCCATGCTTCCCCTTCTCAGCACCCTTTTTTCCCAGGCTCAAAAAACAAAAACAAAAACAAAAACAAAACAAAACAAAAAACCCCAAAACCCACAAAACCCCAAAAAACTAAAAAACCCAACTGTGATTATACTCTGTTCTAGCCTCAAGACATTTTTCTTTTTAAAGGAGAGGGTGGTAGGAAAGAGTGTGNGGGTGTGAGGTAGAGAGCAGGAACTGTGAACAGTTATTTGATATTTTAAGTTCAAGACTCACTCTGTAACCTTCTGAGATAATTTCCCCAACAGGTGTTAGATAATTTGGGGAAGAATTTTAACTGTGACACCTCAACTGGTGTTTCCATCAAAAATCATTTGTTTAAATTTAGAAAAGGGAAGTCCCACAAAAGCAAGCTGATTAGCTCCTTGCTTTTCAGAGACAACTGAAGCACATTTTTCTTATACTGATCACTTTCCAGGGTAAAGTGTCTCCTCACCCAGGGCATAATGGCAGCACTGTTGTCAGTAGCATGAAAAGCACGCCGACTTCAGTGAAATGGGAAGCTGGCAGCTTTCACAATCTGTCCTGGATGACACTGTGTGTGGGTGACAGAGCTGTTGTGCTTCAACAGGAGCCCATAGCCATCAGGAACTGACTGTCAGAAGGGATTGGTAGGAACTCTTAAGGCAGAAAGTCTCAAGCCAAATACATTTACCCTAGTGTTCTAGGCCTGATCTGAATGTAGGAAAACCCTGTTTCTAAATTCATCTAGGGTAGAGTCTTTTTATTTTGTGTTTGTTTTAATCTCTTGGCATTGTAGTTCTGGAAGGTTGAAGTGATGGTTAGCTTCTCGTTTTGAATCCAAACTCAAAATTCATGGAAGATACACAATCATCCTATACTTTCCAATATTTGCTTTGCTTTTTTAAAGGTATTTTCTACAATTTCTTCTGCAAGCTAAAATCTTAATTATATTCTGAGCATGCTCAAATGTGTGTTTGATCACAGTTGCTTCAATCTGTTTCCTTTTCCCATCCTTACCGTAGCCTTGGTTCAGAATCTTTCATTTGGTTTTTAGAATGGCCTCTTAACTAGTGTCTCTACCAATAGTCCGGCTCCTTCAAACTACCTTCTATAATGCTGAAAATTCCATCTTTCTCCAAAACAAGGTTGATCATGTCATCTTTCTGTTTAATATTTGTCAATATCTCCCCATTGCTTATTGTCCACTCTTCTATAGTCCCTTTTTAAATGAACTCCATATACCAGTCAAGCAGTTCAGGGACCTCTTGAAAAGTGATGATGAGTGGCTCCACTGTACCTTGTGAATCATTACTCAGTATTCTCTGTGCACCTGCTCCTTGGAGTTTCTGGAGTACTCAGCTCTTGCTTTGATTCCTTACTTGGACTTCATTCTGTTGGTCACTAGGACTGATAACTCAGTTTTAGATATATTAACATGACTTCGTTGTTGGCCTCTCTCCTGCATATGACTTCCCGTGTTCCAACTGGCTTCATGCACTACAAAGTTGCATTCATTCATTTTTTCATTCATTCATCCATCCATTCATTCACTTAAAAAAATAGTGTCAAGCACTATATTAAATGTTAAGGAGAGAATGAGGAATGTCATACCTTGCCCAAAATTGAATTGCTTACACTGTAGTTGAGGATAAAGATAAGTCTTGTAGTATCAAAAGTTACTCTCAGAGGAAGTGATATCTAAGCTGATAACTTAAGGATAAGCAGAACGTGGTGAGAAGTAAGGGGAAAGAGTGTTCCATAGTGTACCAAAGTCCAATAAAAGAACTCTTCAAAGCCAGAAACTGGATCAGGGAGAGTAAGTGGCAAGAGAAGAGGCTGGAGAGCTAAGCATCATTCACATCAAGAAGGGCCTTAGAAACCATGAAGGGATAGGATTTCATTTTGAGGTCAAAAAGGAGTCACTGAGGCCAGTAAGTGGAGGAGATACTAACTGATTTGAATTGTAGGAAAACCACTCTAGTTCTGTATGTAGATTAATTTGAAGTAGGTAAGACTAAGACCAGGGGTAACAGATACGTATAACTACTTATGGAGAGTAGAAAGTGCTAACAGCAACCTGGGCTAGTATAGTGGCAATCTTGGTAGTAGAATTAAGGAATCTTGGAAGTAGAATTAAAGGGACTTAGTGGTTGGTGAGAAATGAAGAGTTATAAATAATAATCAGAAAATTATGACTAATATTTCTTGAGTACTTGCCTACATGAAGAGCTGTTTAACTGTAGTACAAACATAATCTCATTTCATCTTTACACAATCTATGGGGTAGGTACCACTATTACCCCATTTTCAGATGAACAATCGTAGGCACAAAGGGGTTACAGCACTTGACCTCAGTAACACAGCCAAGAGTTAGAACTGGGATACAAATTCAGGTACTCTCCATTCTTACTTACTACGCTAGACTGCCTCAGAAAGATGAGAAGTACCCACTTATGGGGGCAGGCTGTCCCACCTGTCTTTTAGTACCCAGAAGGTGAGGTGAGGTATTGGATGTTTTTCAATGTGGCTGGAATGTAGTTTCTCAGTGAGAATGCAGTGAGTGCTTCTTGGCAAAACTCTAGTTACATCAAATTTCTAAGTTTTCTTAGGAGAGGCCATCTGCAGATAAAGCCTCAATCTATGAGGCTTTGCTGGAATTAGTAATGGTTTGGTTTCAAGGAGCAGACATTAATTCATACCACCTGAGGATATGATGAACCCAAACTCAAGGAACTCAATAACCAGGAATAGAACTGAGTCCAGACTGGGAACTGGTAAGTCAAAAACAACCTCGCTTTCTCAGTCTACATGGACCTTTGTCCTTGCTTCTTCCACCAAGTTAGTAATTCTCATGCTTCTCTCCACAGACATTGTCTCTATATTTCTCAGTGTGCTCTTGCCTAAAAATGGCTTCCTGTTCTCAATTTACAGGACCAATGACTGCAGTCTGGCCCTGCTTGACCTCTGTATTTCTTAGAACAAAGTCTAGAGAGAAGAGCTCATTGGTCCACCTTGAGTCACATGTACAGCTCTGGTCCAATCATGGATATAAACAAGACAACACAGAATCACCATTTTGGGAGATGAGAGTGAAGACAGATTCTCTTAGAATAGAGAACTGGAGCTATTTTTTTCTTTTTCCTCTCAGCTCACTGTCATTTTCACTACAACAAAGTCTGCTCAAATGCCTGCTTTCCTCTGAACTCTTCACTAATCTCCTCTTCAACAACTAGTCTTTGCCAATGTCCCTATAACTCTTCCTTTTATTATTGGCGTTGGCATTGGGCTTCAGAATGGTAAAGTTAGTGCTCTTCTTGTAATTTCGCTGTGAGATTGCCAGTTCTTGACATCTGGCATCATGTGCTCAAGATCTCTCTATTTTCCCTAATGCTTAGCCCAGTGACAAGTGTATAGTAGGCTTCCATAAAGGTTGGCTGAATGCAACAAAGAGTGCAAAATTGGGAGTATACACTGGCGTTGAATACATATGTAGACATGTAATAAATCCACGTGTATATTTGTGTATGCTCAGTGCAATTTAAATGATCTCTATCTAGAACTTAAATGCTATGTGGTCTTTAGACACACATTATCATCAATCCCCAAAACTCAAAGTGAAAAGGTAGCACTATTATTATTAATATCATTCTAACACATCTTTACTGTTATAGCCTTTTGACATTTTTAGGGTACTTTTAATAACATACTTTCGGATCATGCTTACAATTGATTTAATTGAATAAGAGAGATTTAGGTTTGGAAAACCCCATTTCTGATATAAATCCTAGTACTGAATTTTTGTAGATTTCTTTAGAAGTTAGTTTTTCCATATTTTTAAGGATTTTCACAATGAAAGGAACATTGGGAATGCTAGGTAAATATTTGGTCCTTATTGTGCTGCTTAAGAGTTTTAAATGATTTGGTTTTTTTTTTTTGTTTTTTTTTTGTTTTTTTGTTTTTTTTAAGAGAAAGATATGGGGGAGGGGCAAAAGGAGAGGGAGAGAAAGAATCTTAAGCAAGTTCTGACTCAGGGCTCCATGTCATCACCCTGAGATCATGCCCTGAGCCAAAATCAAGAGTTGGATGCTTAGCTGACTGAGCCACCCAGGCACTCCTAAATGATTTGGATTTTTAAATGTTAAAATTCAACAGGGCATTTCTTAAGAGTGGATTTGGAGCATCTCAGGTAAAAAAATATATATGGATTTTTGATAATTGTCTCTATTACAGGTCATTTTTCAGGTGTTCTCCCCTTATTTCAAAAAGAAAAATCAGTAAAAGAACACATCTAACAGCTAACTAATCCTCAGTTGTGCGCACCTACAGGACCCTATGTATGTAAGTAATAGACCATCTTGTCACAGTAAAGTGGCTCCTCCAGAACATACTGCAAAAACATTAAACCCCCTTACTGGATTACATAGATCCAGAGTGTGTGGAAAGCTCAGCTTTAATGTAGTTCTTCTCTGCTTAAATCCCACCTTCCTCTTTTAGTAGTAGAAATTGTGTTCATGACATCGGACAAAACATCTGATGTTCTGTGGGAAATTTTCCCCTCATTTGTAATTTCTCATCATCAAGCTTGGTTCTGGTGAGGACTTTGTTCTCTGTTGCAGCCTTAAGTCACTGGAAAGTCTTGTTCATACCTGACAGACACAGGCCTGAAATGTTCGAAGTCTGTACCCTGACCCTGTCCCACACTCTGCTACTAAGACACTGTCCACCTCAGCTGGCCTCAGGAAGATGGGATTTCATAGCTGTTATGGCCAAAATAGAACATAGGACTCCATACCATGATGGTGATCTCTTTCTCATTTACAAAAGCAACTGACTCATCTGATACTTTTTCCCCAATGACTTTATTGGCACGAAAAGCTTCATAAATTCAACCAATCTAAAATAGTAATAACTAATATTTATTGACTGCTGGCTATTTACCAGACATCATACCCAGCACTTTATAGAGATAACCACATTTGGTCTTCACAATATTTTTAATATCAGCTTTTTAAAAATAGAGGTGTAATTAATATACAACATTATATTAGTTTCAGGAGTACAACAGAATGACTCAATAAATGTATATATCATGAAATGATCACCTCAATCAGTCTAGTGAATAGCTATCACCACACAGTTACAATTTTTTCTTATGATGAGAACTTCTAAGATCTATTCTCTCAGTAACAACATCTTTAAAGTAATAGTTTTATTGAGATATAATTCACATATGACAAAATTCATCCTTTTATATATAGAGGTGTGCCTGGGTGGTGCAGATTGTTAAGCATCTGAGTCTTGGGTTTCAGCTCAGGTCTTGATCTTAGGATTGCGAGATCAAGCCCCATGTTGGGTTCTGTGCTCAGTGTGGAAGCTGCTTGAGATTCTCTCCCTTTCCTCTCCCTCAGTCTCTGCCTCTCTCCCCAGTCATGCTCTCTCTCTTTCTCTCTCTAAAATAAACAAACTCTTAAAAAAAACAACAACCTTCATTTCTAAGTTCCAGTTCCATAAATGAATGGCCACATGTCACTTTATTGGTCAGAAATAAATGAAGGTTGGATGTTGTTAGATGGAGCTTTGAGTAAAGTTTCCTAAAATGTGGATAGTTTAGTTAAGATAAGCCATTTTGCACCCACCACCACCTTCTTGGAATATGATATAATAGCTGGAGCTGCAACTACCATCTTTTTACTACGAAGGAAAGTCCAAGAGAATTGCTGATATCTTGGCTCTTAATCCTTGAACCACTCAATCCTAATGCCAGAAACTATCTACTTGCAAACTTAATAGGAAGCATCTATCTCTACTTAGGTAAGTAATTGCTATTTTGTTTTTCTTTTACATGCAGCTGAATGAAAAATCCTAATTTTGGTTATATGATGGTCCGGCTCAGTGCAATTCCTTACTTGTCATTACATGCACTTCCATTGTCAAAAATTATACTCATGTCGTAAGGTCCAACTTATGTGATCTTTTTTAAGAGAATTTCTCAAAATCCCAATTGGGAGTGACCTCTTCTTACCATATTTGCTCTAATACTCAATTAGCATCTCTTACCCAGAATTCATATGTGTCTTTATACAATTCTCTTTTGCCATTTTGACTATAATAGCTTGAGTTCTCTAGAAAAGAGAATCTGGAGAAAATTTAAAGGTGTTGATATTTGCAGCCCTAAGGCAGTCAAATGAAGAGAAAGAGAAGAGAAGCAAGGAAAGATATGTTAATGTGAATCTACAACTTCATAATGAGAGACAGCAGATTTCTCAGCTCACATGTGTACTTGGCACTTGAGACTTCACCAGACAGATTTCAAAGAGGAATCAAGCCTCAGAGTGATGTATGGATGAGAGGAAGAAAAGAGAATTAATTTGTCAGACTTTCTCTCATCTCTTATTTATTACTGGGCAAGGCCAATGGGCCCATATCCTATGGGAAATAACTAATTTTTCACTTGGCTCCTCAGTAGCTTCTCAGGAAGCTAAATCTCACATTCCACTATATGGTGTTTCATTCAAATGTAAAAGTGGAGGGAAATTTGATGAAGATGGGTAGTCAACTGAGAGAGAAAAAGAAGCCCTCAGTGGAATCTGAGAAAGCACATAAAGTTTGGGTCCAAACCTTAGACAGCTTAAAGTTGTTTATTTAAAAGTGAATTTTTAACAGAAAAAAGGTTATGTGTTCAGTATAAAAAATTAGTATGTTCAAAGAAACATAAAAATTACCCATAATCTTATTTCATGTTATAACTAATCTATCTTTTTGGTGTGTATCCCACCAACTGTGTCTATGTCTTTTTAAAATATATACATATGCATTATGTGCAATGGCATCATCCTGTACCCAGTTTTTGTGTTTTATTTTTTCACTGATTATACCATAAAATTCTTGGTGTCAGTATTATTCTACTGTTTAATTCTTAAAAGATTTGTTTATTTATTTTAGAGAGAACGAGTGTGAGCCAGAGGGACAGAGGGAAAGGGAGGGAGAAAATCTTAAGCAGGCTCCATGCTGAGTGTAGAGCCCAACATGGGACTCAATCTCACTACCCTGAGATTATGACCTGAGCCAAAACCAAGAGTTGGACACTTAACTGACTGTACCACCCAGGTGCCCCCTGTTTAATTTTTAATAGCGGTGTAGTATTATATGATGAGAAGGTACCATATTTTTTTAACAAATCTTCCATGTTGTTAATGTTTTTTGGGGGGAGGTGTTTGTTTGTTTTTGTTTTTAGCTATCAAAAACTATTAAAAACTGTATGATAAACGTTCTCATTTCCATTTATGAGAACTTCAATAATCTTTTCCCTCAGTTGAAATTCCTGACTGGATTTGTGTCATACAATATGAATATTTTTAATTCTTTTGCTACATGTGCCAGATTATATTCCAGAAAGATTTTCAAATCTACATTCAACTAATAATTAATTAGAGGGCCTATTTTTTTTGCACCAATCTTGTGTATTATTGTTAGAAAGTCTTTTCTAAGTTGGTTGATGAAAAACAAAATTTCATTTTTATTTTAAAGTTGCATTTCTTGATTACTAGTGGTGATGAATATTTTACATGTTTCTAGACAATTAGTTTTTCTTCTTTTGTGAATTGCCTGTTCATGCCCTTTGTCATGATTTTAATTTGTGAAGATTATAAGGTTCTTTGTAGGAAGAGACTACATTTTATTCCTACTGGAGTTCATTTTCATCAGTACTGTGCCTTGGGTCTAGCCCAGGCTGGGATTTGTAAGATTTGCAGAATGAATGAATGATAACCCACTATTATGTTTTTACTTAGTTATCAATAAAAGAGAATCAAATTAATTTTGCACATTTGTATTTAGTGAGCAACAAATGCCATTTTTCTCCCCAAAAAGTTTTTTTTTCTGGAGAAAATTTCTTAACTTCTTTTCAACAATAACACCATTTTTAGCTTGAATGGATAAATACAAGATTGGACAGATTCAGCTATTTTCATGTTTTTTTTTTTTTCTCAGCAACTGTCAGATTTTTCTATTCTTATAAGCTATTTTGGAATACTCAGACACAAATAGGGATTTATTATCTCATTTCATTATAGAAAATGAAAGCACTAAAATAAAACATCTCAAAAACTCATCTCTGAGAATATTCTACAAACTGTGCTTTTTCTCGACTATATTACACAACTGAGCCCACCAGGAAGATAATACTCAACTTTTTTTGCGCCTAATTGTTCTTAAGCTGACCCGCTTCTTCTTTTCAGAACATTTTATTTTCAGCGGAACTTCTATTTTCATTGAGTCTGGGGATTTGAAAGTGACATATAATAGATGCGAAGGTTTTTTTTTTTTTAACATTCTTATAGATGTTGCACTTGAACATGCACATATAGATGTATGTTTATAGAGACACACAAATATACATATATTCCTTTCAGGCAAATTATTTTTCTCGTTAACTTTTCTCAAGTGTTTCATATTATGCAGAGGAAATGGAAGTCACCATTTTCTGAGGCAGCAACTGGGTCTCACGCGTACAAACTCACAATCGTAAATAAGACCCTAAGATTCTGGAATCATAATTGTTTTAGTCCTTTGTTTTCTAAATAAAGTTACAAATGACGAAAGCCACACTTTATTATGTAATTTGAAAAATAAGAAAATTAAAGAGAAAGAAAGCCTATAGTTCTATCATTTAGAAATAACAGTTACAACATTGTATTATAGTTTAACCATTTATTTTTTATAGGATTCCACTGTTTTCTATATACATAACATGTACATATAAGACTGTAAGAATAGTTGAAAATAATATGTATTGACATTTTTAGGTACAAAAATAATATATTCTCACTATGGAAAATTTGTTAACAACCAAATATCATTTGTATGCTATTTTTAGTCATTGACTAGTTAGGCTTTTTTTCCTTTTTCTTTTTTTACTATTATTATAAGTAACTCTTTAAGATCATTGTTTAGATTCAAGAGAACAGGCAATTCTGTCTGTAAATATTTAACCTTATTATTTCCTCCAAATTGTCACTTGTATTGTACTGGATCCATCATTTATTCATTGACTTGAAATACCACCTTTATCATGTGCTAAATTCATATTTGTGTCTGGGGTTTTTATCATATTAGTGTTGCCATAAATTCATAGTCACTGACTTCAGCCAGGTTCTTATTACTCATTTTTATATCTTCATGCTTGGCTTCCATTTCTATTCCCTTCAGGTATTAGAACTTCACTACAGCTCAATGCCCCCTTCTAAACCTTCATGCTACTCCCTTAACTCCCTCTTCATCAATAAGATAAGGCCACAGTGGGATTTTTCCAGCATCCCTGTATTAATTTTGTATGGCTGCTGAAATAAAGTACCACAAACTTGGTGGCTTATGACAGTAGAAATTTATTGTCTCACAGTTCTGGAGACTAGAACTCTACAATCAAGTCATCAGCAGGGCCATGCTCTCTCTGAAACCTATAGACAAGAATCCTTCATTGCCTCTTCCTAGCTTTTGGAGTTCTTGGCAATCCTTGGTGTTCCCTGATTTATGGATGCATTACACCCATCTCTGTCTTGGTTGTCACATGGCTCTCTTCCTTCTGTGTGTGTCTGTCTCCTAATTTCCCTATTTCCCTCTTTAAGGACTCCAGTTGTAACTGGATTAGGGGCCCACCCTACTCCAGTGTGGTCTCATCTTAACTAATTATATCTGCAGTGGCCCTATTTCTAGATAAGGTCACATTCTTAGGTAGTATGTAAGGTAAGGACTTCAACACACATTTTGGGGGAACACAACTCAACTTATAACAATCCCTCTTCTATCTACACACTTCCTATATTCTCATCTTACTCCCCTCCTTTTGTATCACAGGATAAGGTTTTCTTTCTGTTCAAGTTAATACAATGTTCTTTATTCCAAACCCTCCTATCTCCTATGAAACTCTGCTTCATTAACGAACCCCTCTTTTTGGCTCCTTCATCTGCTTTTTCCACTAAAAACTCCCCTGCATGAAAAAACATGCTTATATGTCCCTCATCCTACTAAGTGATCCATCCCTTTAACCTAAACATCTCCTTTTAGTTATAATCACATCCTTCTCCTCTTTTAACCATATCAGGTATTTGCACTTCTATCAGCGGCATTAACTGTTAGTTTACAGACCTCACAAAGAATTGACATTTTAGTCTTTTGACATGAATCATTGTGTGTCTGAGGACAATTAAAGAAAATCAAAGTAGAGTTAAAATGTCAGTGCTGGATAGTTGCTTCAGATCCCTTCCTAATAGAGGAACTCAGTTTTCCCATGAGCCTGACAACACATAGGTCAATATTCATGATTCAGAAGAATTATGACTACGTGTTCTGGATGTTTGGAATTTTCCTTAAATTGTATTAACAGAATGTTAGATATGTTACACTATAATTTTCATGGTCACATTTATTAGATTTAAGCTAACCAAGATTAGGAACAAGATTAAATTATCTTTGTTTCTGCAGAAACTAGCAGAGATCTTGGAACCCATGATGTGACCAGTAAATATTTTTGTGATGAATGGACTCATAGGTGAGCCAATAGCGTCATTTCTAAGATAGCTAGTGTAACAAGGTGAAACTAGTTTGTCCATATAGAGACCAGTTAGTTGTATGCCTTGACCTCATTCATTCAGTACTTTAAGCAATGAAACAGACTGGTTATTATAAAAGTATTTTTCAAAACAGAACAAGTATTCTGGGGCGCCTGGGTGGCACAGTCGTTAAGTGTCTGCCTTCGGCCCAGGGCATGACCCCAGAGTCCTGGGATCGAGCCCCACATCAGGCTCCTCCACTGGGAGCCTGCTTCTTCCTCTCCCACTCCCCCTGCTTGTGTTCCTTCTCTCACTGGCTGCCTCTCATTCTGTCAAATAAATAAATAAAACTTAAAAAAAAAAAAAAGAACAAGTATTCTGTGGAACACTGTGTTGTAGAAGGTTATTGGAAATAAAAACATTAAAAAAAAGTGTTGTGTGGAAATAAGTTTGAGAAAGATCGACACATGTATTTAAATGCATTTTCTCTCTCTCTCAAATAAATAAATAAATAAATAAATAAATAAATAAGCAGGGGCTTATTTTTCTCATGCAGGAAAAGCAAATGCAGAGATAGGCATCCAGAATGGGATGGTAGTTTGGGCTGCCACTAGCAGTCAGACTTCTTCCCTCATTCCCCTCCACTCTCCTTAGCACAGTGTGGGGATTTCTTCCTCACACACATGCTCACATGGTGGCTGCTGTACTTCTAGGCATCTTATTTGCTTTCTATGTAAGTAGAATAGGGATTAGTCAAGGGACAAAGTTGGATGAGAGCAAAATAAGTCCCTTTATTTCAGAGAAGAATGTTTTTCTCAGTTGTCCACTTGCTTAACTTGTGCTTATATCTCACTGGCAGTTAGGTCATGGGGCTATCCATCCCTATATAGGTGTCTAGAATAATGAGTGTTTTTAACTGATGCTTTGCTATTCCAAGCACCATCAGGAATTTATTAGTAAGAAAAAGAAGAGGGAATGGATTCTGGGCTGGCAACCAGCAGTGTCTAAAACTAATGTACATTGTGACTTCCCAAGAAGGGAATATGGTCACATGCAAGTTTTCACACCATCTTTTTCCACAGTTCTTTGGTTTGTCCTTGCTTGCTGGTTCAAAGAGTCAATCATTTGACTATACATCAGGATAGGAAACATGGGGGGAGAGCAAGTGCTCATAAGCAGTTCCTTTTACAGGCATTCTGACAGGAAATAATGGTCATTATGGCCTGAAGGTGGCTTTCACAAACTTCAATCTCTTTTGCATGTAATCCTGTCCTTTCTTTGACAGATATTCAGAGATGTTAGCCTTTTTTTCCGGACTGTATTTCTGAAGAACCTGAGCCTAATGTTGTTTTTAAGTTAAAATACTCTGGGAAGGTAAAGATATTGACATGTTAAAGTATTGTCTTAAGCAGGAACACATAAGGATCCATTTAAAAAACAAAACAAAACAAAAAACCTTCACCAGGGCTAATCCCCACTCTGTCCAGCAACTCCTAAATTCTCACAATGAATGAAGTAAACTGGAGAAACTATACACAGGGTAGTTCTTACCTAATCATGGTAGACTGATCATAGTAGTGGACTTGACTTTTTTTTTTTTTTACTCCTTCCATCAAGAAGGCTGTCTATACTTGCTTTGGGAAATATAATGTGGGGGTTGAGTGTGCCAGTTCTGAGCCTAGGTCTGAAGAGGCCCTGTGTGCTTCCTCTTTCTCTCTCTTGCTCCTCTGTCCTCTCCTAAGAATAAGGTTGGGCTAGCTTGCTGGAGAATAGCCATGTACAACAGAGCTGAGATGGTACAGACATGGAGAGAACCCAGTCATGGTCGGCATTTAATTGACCTACAGTTAGCCATTAACACATGAGTAAGTCTTGGTGAGCCCAGCTCAGACCAACACAACTTGTAAGCAGTAAGTGTTTATTGCTAAGCCATTGAGGTCTTGTGTTTTCTGTTGTTGGTACATACATTACTGTGGTGATAAATAGCTGATATATTAACTCTGCTCAGAAGGGATGCCGAACAAGCCATGAATAAATAAATTGAAGTGTCTGGCACACCATTACTTACTTATAGACACCTGCTCTTGTGTCTCCTCCCTGAACTTTGTCTTGTTTTATAAATTTCATCCCAATTTGTATACAAGCCTCCTGACTATTACCTTTGCTCCTTATTTAGTATTTTAACCTCTTTTGAATATTATATGTAACATTAATTTTTTAAAGTAATTTTTATTCTCAAACTCTAAAAACTAAAAAAAAAGATTTAAAAAATCATATAATAAACCACATAGAATGGATAGTTTTAAACATTTTTGTGTATTTGCTTCAGGTCTCTTACTTTATGATAGAGTGCTGCTTCTTATGAAGTTACAAACCTCTGATATCCCAACTCCCTGGATCTCATTCCCCTCCTCATTCCTAGAGGCAGTCATTTGATGGATTTAGTGTATATACTACCAAGGTTCTAAAAAAATATTTTAACATACATATATATTCATAAAAGAATTTTAAAAGGTAGGTTTTATTATTATTCAGCTATGGTGAAGCCAACAGATCAGGAAACAATAGTCACTGAGAAGACAGTTCATCACAGTTCCCAAGAGGAAGAGGCACATCACACCTGGGCCATACAGGGCCATACAGGGTCACACAGGGAAGCACCAGGGTTGGTCAGGAGTCAGAGGGAATGAGGGGAAAACATGGACAAGTGCTTTTATTTTGACTTCCATGTAAAGGAATGGGAAAGGCAGGGTAAGTGGGTTTAAGATTGGGTAGTTTGAATACTTTCAGCAGGTTTAAGAGTATTGGGATAGTCCTTAGCTGCCTGGTACCTGGACCTGGGGTGATTAGAGCAGGGGAATAGTGGCCCTGGGTGTGGGGGACCAATAGAGAGTATAGTTGAGATGTGGGTTCAGAATTGGTTGGTTTGCGCTACCCAGAGCAATCTATATTTTCAATGCCACCTCCATCAAAATACCAACACCATTTTTCAAAGTGCTGGAACAAACAATCCTAAAATTCATATGGAACCAGAAAAGACCCTGAATCACCAAGGAAATGTTGAAAAAGAAAACAAAGCTGGGGGCATCACGTTGCCTGATTTCAAGCTATATTGCAAAGCTGTGATCACCAAGACAGCATGGTACTGGCACAAAAACAGACACATAGATCAATGGAACAGAATAGAGAGCCCAGATATGGACCCTCAAGTCTGTGGTCAACTAATCTTTGGCAAAGCAGGAAAAAACATCCAGTGGAAAAAAGACAGTCTTTTTAATAAATGGTGCTGGGAAAACTGGACAGCTATATACAGAAGAATGAAACTTGACCATTCTCTCAGACCATACACAAAGATAAACTCTAAGTGGACGAAAGACCTCGATATGAGACAGGAATCCATCAAAATCATAGAGGAGAACATAGGCAGTAACCTCTTCGATATCGGCCACAGCAACTTCTTTCAAGGAACTTCTCCAAAGGCAGGGGAGACAAAAGTGAAAATGAACTTTTGGGACTTCATCAAGATAAAAAACTTCTGCACAGCAAAGGAAACAGCCAACAAAACAAAGAGGCAACCCATGGAATGGGAGAACATATTTGCAAATGACACTACAGATAAAGGGCTGGTATCCAAGATCTCTAAAGAACTTCTCAAACTCAACACCCAAAAAACAAATAATCAAGTCAAAAAATGGGAAGAAGATACGAACAGACACTTTTCCAAAGATGACACATGAATGGCTAACAGACACATGAAAAAATGTTCAATGTCCTTAGCCATCAGGGAAATTCAAATCAAAACCACATTAAGATACCACCTTACACTAGTTAGAATGGCAAAAATTGACAAGGCAAGAAACAACAAATGTTGGAGAGGATATATAGAAAGGGGAACCCTCTTACACTGTTGGTGGGAATGCAAGTTGGTGCAGCCATTTTGGAAAACAATGTGGAGGTTCCTCAAAAAGTTAAAAATAGAGTTATCCTATGACCCAGCAATTGCACTACTATTTACCCCAAAGATACAGATGTAGTGAAAGAAGGGCCATATGCAACCCAATGTTCATAGCAGCAATGTCCACAATAGCCAAACTGTGGAAAGAGCAGAGATGCCCTTTAACAGACAAATGGATAAAGAAGATGTGGTCCATATATACAATAAATATTACTCAGCCATCAGAAAGGATGATCACCCAACATTTGCATCAGCATGGATGGAACTGGAGGGGATTATGCTAAGTGAAAGAAGTCAAGTAGAGAAAGACAATTATCATATGGTTTCACTTACTTGTGGAACATAAGGAATAGTATGGAGGACATTAGGAGAAGGAAGGGAAAAATGAAGGGGGAGTAATCAGAGGGGGAGATGAACCATGAGAGACTATGAAAGGCAGGTCATAGTCATTTACTATCTCTTAGGAATTGCCCAACCCTAGGTGGGGCAGTGTCTCTAGGGTCTGCAAGGCCTCTGATGTCAAAGCATTAGAAATACAGAAATAAAAAAGCATGATGTGTATCCATAAATAAGATATAATGTGTGTATTTTAAAACTTACACATCTAACTTTATTTTTCCACTCACCATCATATTCAGTGAAAGAAGGAACATACATGTTAAGATGCATATATTTTATTACCTACCTATTCATTTTTTATTGCTGACCTTTTATTCCAATTTAAGAGTATTACTCATTTTATCTATACATTCTCTATTTTGGACATTTGAATAGTAGGCAATAAATTCTCATATTACCAACAATACCGTGATGAGCATCCTTGTACTTACACCTGTCTTTGGGTATGATGGGTAATAATGTGGTAGAATTCTAAGATGACTTCCAAGTTCCTTGTCCCCTAGTGTGCATAGCCTGTATAGTCCTCTCTCTTGGGTACAGACAACACTATGAATGGGATAGATTTCATTCCCATAATTAGGACACATTATATGACAAAGATGAAATAACTTTTCAAATGTAGTTAAAATCAACTGAATTTGAGTTAATAAAAAGGGGACTATCTTGGGTGGACTTAACTTCATTAGGTGAATCCTTAAAAGGGACTGGGCCCTTCTTGAAAAGAGATTTGAAGCATAAAGGAGATTTTCCTGCTGACATTGAAGAAACAAATGCCCATGTGGTGAAGTGCTTATGGATGAGGTCATATAGAAAGAGCTTTCAGGAAGCCCCCAGAAACTGATAGTAGCTCTTGGCTACTAATCAGCCAGAAAATGGGGCTTCATTAATGCAACCACAAGTAGTTCGATGCTGTCAACAACCAGTGATCCTGGAAGAGTACCCTGAACTGCAGCCCTGAACTGAAGCCTTGATTTCAACCAGTGAGACCTTGAGCAGGGGACCTAGCTAACCACACCCACACTTCACACTTTTCAAGACAATCACAGTAATTATAAGAATGTTTACTCCAACCAGAAGAAAATGAGAGAAATGAGAGTTCTAGTTCTCACACATTGTTATTAGCAACTATATTGCCTGACTTTTTATTTTTAAAATTTTTGTCATTTTATCTAAATTTAAATTTCCCAAATTACTATATAGAAATAATACATTCACATTATTAAGTCCCAAAACTGTGAAAGATGTAATATGTTATTCTACTTGCAAGCTAAGAAGTTAGCTTATAAGAAGTGGCCTACCATAGTTTCATTTATATGTATGCATATGCATATTTCTCTATGTGTGTGTACTCTGGTCCAGGGATCTGGTACGTGTGTGTGTATACATATATACACACACACGTACCAATTTATTAATTAAATTAAATATTAAATATAATATTATTTATTATATATACTATATATATACTATTATATATATATTATTCATAAAGGATATTATCCATGGTTAAGATGGTTATCCATACCCCAATGTACCATAAGGCAAGTCAATGTAGCCTAGATGTTTACCAGAACACTGACATGTGTATGGAGGTTTTGCACCATAGGAAAGGAACCCCCAAATTAGGAGACTTGAAAATTATATGGGGCAGATGCATATCTACTTTTCCTCTCTTTCTGACAGAGAGACAGAACTTTATGCCTAATGTAAACAAATCCTCTCAAGGAGAGGAGAAGAATATCCTATATTGTAAGCAAATATCTCTGGATGACAGGGGAAATTTGTCTCTGGATTTTATTACTCTTAGAATATAAGCAAATGGCTTTAGGGGAGATAAATCTCTAAATCTGATCCAGAGCAATTTACTTTCTCTAACTTTCAAGACATGTTTTCCATTCAACTATAAAGTCTAGGCTGTGCAGAAATATGAAAATATTCATGGAACATTGCCTGCCAACAATTGTTTAAGTCAATGGTAAAATGGCACCATAAGTTATACATGTGCGAATAAAACCAGCAGTCTTCTGTCTTACTTCTTCCTGTCCCCCCAGTACTACTCCTAAGAAGTAAATGTTTTTTTAACTCTTCTAGTTGGTTTTTTTTCTTTTTTCTTTTTCTAGTTGTTTTTTCTGATATTTACCTCCATATAGCTATATAATCTGCATATCCCACATTTCTGGATATAATAACTTTACCCATTATCTCCTGACTTCTTATTACAGTAGAGCAAGACAATCAACACTGTTACATGCTCCTCCACCCTGCCCCTCACCTTATATTTCCTTTTTCTTTCTTCAGGATAAAGTTATATCATAATTTGGGTAAAATAAATATTCAGTGTTTACATGGCCATAACTCTAGGAATATTATTCACTGGTTAGTCAAATACAGATGGTCCCAAACTTACGATCATTCTACTTATGATTTTTCAATTTTATGATAATGTGAAAGCGATATGCATTCAGTAGAAGCTGTACTTTGAATTTTGAATTTTGATTTCTTCTTTAGCTAGCAATACGTGGTAGAGTGCTCTCTTGGAATACTGGGCAGCAGTTAGCCAGAGTTCCCAGTCAGCCATGTGACCATGTGAAGGTACATAACTGATACACTGACAACCATTCTGTACCCATACAACTGTTCTGTTTTTCATTTTTAGTACGGTGTTCAATAAATTACATGAGATCTTCAACACTTTATTATAAAATAGGCTTCATGTCAAATGATTTTGTCCAACTCTAGGCAAATGTAAGTGTTCCCTGAGCACATTTAAGGTAGGCTAGATTAAGCTATGGTGTTTGGTAAATTGGGTGTATTAGATGCATTTTCAACTCACAATATTTTCAACTTATGATGGGTTTATCAGGATGTAACTCCACCATAAGTTGAGGAAGATCTGCAGTGTACTGCGATTATATCTTCTTTCTTGCATTACTTTTGAATTTTTTGATGATTACTATTTCCTCAATTACTCCTTTTCCTTATCTTTCTAAATATTTACCTTTCACTTTTAAAAGTCTTATTAAGATATAATTGGTGTACAGTAATTTGCACATTAAGTGTATAATTTGATAAGCTTTGACATATATATCACAGACCTATGAAAAGAGGCCACAAAAAAGATAATGAACATATCCATCAACTTCCAAGTATCACTTACCCCCCTTAATCCCTTCCTCCCTCTCATCATTCCCTTCCCTACTTCTCAGGAAATTACTAATCTACTTTCTGTCACTATAGATTGAATTTCATTTTCTAGAATTTGTATAAATGGAATTTTACAATCTGTACTTTTTTTGGTCTGGTTTTTGTCACTTAGTATAATTATGTTATAACTTATCTATGTTGCATGTAGTAACAATTCATTCCTTTTATTGTGGAGTAGTATTCCAGTTTCTCCATAATCTTGAGAATATTTGATTTATTCAGTCCTTTAAATTATAATCATTCCAATCATGCTGTGGTCTCTTTGTGATTAATATGTACTTTCTTAATGACTAATGATGCTCAGCATCTTCTCATGGGCTTATTTGCTATCCATATATATTTGCTGGTAAACTATCTATTTAAATCTTTTGTCCATTTGAAAAAAATTTTTTTATTATTGAGTTTTTAAAGTTATTTATATATTGTGGATACAAGTGCTTTATCAGATTAGTAATTTGCAAATATCATTTTGTTTGTGATTGCAATTATTATCTTTCGGTCTGCAGTTCATTTTTTCACTTTTTTAAAATGTTGTTCAAAGAAGAGAAGATCTTAATTTTGGTAAAATCCATTGTACCAGCTTTCACTTTTTGGATTGTGTTTTTGGTATTGCATCTAAGAATTCTTTGCTTAACACAAGATCACAAAGATTTTCTTCTATCGTTTTTTTCTTAAGTTTCTGTAGCTTTCAATTAACACTTAAGTTTACTATCCATCTTGAGTTTTTTTTTAATATGGTGGATAGAAGTACATATTTTACATACAGATACCTGATTATTCAAGCACCATTTGTTGAAAAGACTATTCGTTCATTAATGAGTTCATTTCACCTTTGATGAAAATCAATAACCCATATATGTATGGATCTATTTCTTGACTCCACTCTTTTCTATTGATCTAGTAATCTATCTTTGTGAAAATGCCATGCTTTCTTGTTACTGTATCTTTATAGTAAGTCTTAAAGCTAGATTTTGTAATTCCCATTTGCACTTTGGCAAGTCTCTGGAATTTTCTTATTTGGGTGTTGCTTGCTTCCATTTGACCCTGGTCCCAAATGTGGGATGGTTGCAACTCACAATTTTTAAAGATTCTGATATCAGTGTGACAGACCAGAGGATGTGCAGTCCTTATGCAGCAGTTCTCCTCCAAGTGTGGCCTGTGGACCACTCATATCAAAAACAAACTTGAGTGTGTATGTGTATGTGATTTACTATTTATATTCCTATATTCCTGTGCTCATGCCTATCTATCGACTCAAAATCTCTAGTTGTGAGGGACCAAGAATCTGTATATTTGGTAAGTTTTCTGAGTGATACTTATAGACACTAAAATTTGATAATCACTTAGACAGTGGTGCCTGAAAAAAAAAAGGCTTTTCTTGTCTATTTTTCATATTTATTACACAGATGAGTGAAACATATAATTACTCAGGTGAAAAGGAAGAAACCATTTTAATTTACCTGGTCATTCATTTATTCACTTACTTTTTCATTCATTCATTTATGTTCCTACAAACAGGTGACAAAGACTAAAACATAATGAAAGAACTTGAAGATTTTGTGGAATCTATTTTCACAGATGGGAAGGGTATATTTTTAGGTATTATTTGTGGCTATCAGATGATGAATCAGCAGCTGAGGCTTTCAGCAGTCAAGGAACAGAGAAACACTGTGCTGGCAGGGATGCCTATAGGCATCTCCACCCCCAGGCTTTTTGCAGATTTCTTTCAAACAATCTCAGACTCAAAGAAAGCTAATTTATTCTTAAGCCTATTTAGGACAAGAGATTTCATAGCCTCCTTTATATATTAGATCTAGTGCTTAGTGCTACTTTTTCCACTTCAAGTTCCTAAGTGTCAACAACAGATAATAGATTCTTATCATGGAAAAAGCAGGGTTGGCCTGGGGCGAAACTATGGTGCCCACTTGAGAAATATTAAGAAGCTGATGATGCTGGTTCCCCTGTTCTTACTCTGGTTTCTTTCACTGCTATCTCCAAACCAACATCATAATGTGTTTTGTTTTTGTTTCTGTTTTGTTTTGTTTCTTTGGCCCCCTCTAACTCCAAGTCTGGGTTAAGGAAATGGTTTTGGAAACTCATTCATGTCAATGCCAGATGATTGACAGATGCATAGAGCCTTACACTATAGAAATGAAGTGTAGAATTTCAGACATTAGAGCTGAGTAAGGTAAGTATGTTGGTGGATCCTCTCCTGTGTTCCTGAAATCACTTGATAGAGGCAGTTTGTTATTTTGCCTTCTCACTAAGCAGTTTTGGAAAGTTTGGAAAATTCAAGAGGGGCCATGATTGTGAGTAGTCGCACATACACAAATGACTGTGTGTTGCAGAATAGACATCTCATCTATTTGGTTTGTAAGACAGAGGACTTAGGGATCAAAAGAAACTTTACTCTCATGGAACAGACCTTGTTCAAGTTGGCAGGAGTCTTAATATATTGGCCTCATTTTATAGGCAGGGAGGCTGAGGTCCAGGGAAGTGAAATGACATGTGTGCTAAGTCACATAGATAACTAGTAAGAATCTGTAATGTGGAAATCAGATATAGCAGCCTCTGCATTACTCGGCTAAAATAATTATCATGGGCTTACTAATAACCCAGAGCAAGTAAGGAGCATGCTAAATACCTTCTTGTCTCATAATTATGGCAAGAGCTCTGCAGTACAAATGCAAGCTAATGTCCTCTGAGCCCAGTTCTTTGTGGGAAGAGGCAGAGTATAAATAAATAAGCAAGTAAGCAAGTAACCTCCAACTTACAATGCTAATAATGAAGAGTTTTAATTTTTTTTTAAATGAGTGCATCCCTAGGGGTATATATGTATATTACCTTATATTGCATACTGACTGGAAAATGATCCACGGTCCCTCAGAAGACCCATTCCCTTGATTAGTGGTAAGTTAGGTTAGTTAATTAAGGTTACTTTAATACTAATTAGTCAACGCTTTAATTACGCTTTCAGGGCAGGAACATAGGAATGCCATAGTTCTTAGTGACCCAGTTAACCAAAGTGATAGGATTTCTTATCTTCCCTCTAACAGTGATTTGTGATAAAGAACCCAGGGAGTAGAGCTGATCCTAATGGGATTATAGGAACATTCTTAAACCAGAGTCAACCAGAGAATAGCAGTGGACCTAAGATAAAAAAGTATCCTCTATAGCTTCTGGAATAGCCCTGCAGTGAGAAAGGCCAAGGGGCTGAGGCATGACTGACTTTGTCATGGAAAGTTCCAAAGAAATTGCCCCACCAGATAGGTAGGTAAATGGATCACAGAATCTAAGAAATAAGTGAGGGCCTCAAGTTATGGGAGGGGTGTCCTGTCATGACAAATAAATAGAAAACTAAGTGGGAAAAGCCTTTTCCCAGTCACGGCAATGTGTTTCACTTACTAAATGTCCTCTGTATGCCTGGCTGTTAGTGTAAGTCTACAGGAAGTTATAGTCTGGTGGGACAGACAGGGTTGCAGACAGATAAAATATGCGGCAACATAGTACATGTCCTATCTGCAAATCTGTTTGTCCCACCGCACTGCATTCAGGCTTGGAATGCATCCTGTTTTTCACCAAATTCAGTATAAAAATGGGCTTAGATTCTTGCTAGCACCAGTATTTAGTATCTGAAGCCCCTCTTTGTTTCCAGGGTAGTGTAGTGAGAACAAGGCCATTCCAACTTGCCTAGGCTTAGAAGAATTTTTGACTTGGGTGGTACTCTTTAGGAGTTGGAATAGGAAATTTGCCAATTCAAGCCTGACTCAAAGGACTAAATTTGGAGAATGCTGTTGGATTTGTAGTGTTTGTAGTTTTAATAGATTATATCCTTTGTCAGTATTTATAAAATACTTTGCAATCCCCATTCAGTAAAGCCGTTTCCCTCTACCATAAACATGGCAGTAGGATAATTTACGAATTTTCCTTCCTGTATATCAAGGCTTTGTAATTCCCTGTCAGAGTTTCTTTTGTATTGTGGACACAGGAAAAGTTTCTTTGTTTTTAAAATGTCCAACCTAAATGAAGAGACTTTGCTGGAGGGGGCAGTAATACAGATGGAGTTAAGAGTGGGGCTTAAAAGTAGAAGCACTCTCAGGATACCTGGGTGGCTCAGTAGGTAAAGTGTCTGCCTTTGGCTCAGGTCATGATCTCCGGGTCCTGGGATTGAGTCCCATGGCAGGCTCCCTGTTCAGTGGAGAGCCTGCGTCTCCCTCGCCCTCTGCTGCTATCTCCCTGCTTGTGCACGCACGCTCTCTCTAAAATAAATAAATAAAATAAATAAATAAAATCTTAAAAAAAAAAAAAAAGTAGAGGCACCATTCTGGAGTAGGGAAGAGCCCAGGGAGAGGTCAGGTCCGGACTTTGCACTTTTGAGAATTGTATACAGTACCTGCCTAGGGTGGTAGTAGAAAACTGAGGAGAATCATTCCCTGGTGCATCCAGGAACGTGGATGCTTTGTGCTTGACAGAGATGTATTGGAGCCCCAACTCTCAAGAGATACTTCTCTCTTAAACAATAAGCAAATGGGCAGCGAACCTCCTGAGCAGGAAACCAGAAGGTCCTCACAGAGAGTCTGGCCACACAGAATCCCAGAGTCTTTTGTGTAGCAGCCTCAGTGATAAGGAAGATCAAATTTTTTGCCAGTGGGAACTCAAAGTATAAAATTTGTTTTAGAAAATTATGAGCAAATGTGACCTGACTACTGTGTTGTGGCTTACACATTCTCAAACCTTAGCACATCTGTGTTCTGTATTAAGCAAGTTCAATTTTTGGTCTTGAATCAGAGACGTATTCTCAGCAGACTCATTTTTGGGTGCTTGGCACTCTTGACACCTTAGTGTATAAAGCTCCCCTCCATTATTACCTCCTTTATAATCTGGATATCTGGCCCTGGAGATGCCTAGACCAGTATTAGATATAACATGGAGACATTTCATACATCTTTTGAACATTCACAAATTCATCTCTACCAGCTACTATTTTCTGGTACAATCCACGGCTTCATCTAGTTAGTACTTAACCTCAGAAGCAGCAGTCTGTTAATACTAGAAGAAAAGCAGGATGCTTTGCACTTCCTGAGAGATCTGTTTCTGTATAGGTTTGATATCATGTATTTTTGCTTTATATGGACAATTTAAAAAATTTTCAAGAATAATTGAAATTTTGCCCTTATTTGACTCTAGAAACCAGTCCTTTAGGAAGACACTTTGCCATTTTATATATATATATATCTTTCTCAAATGACATAAATATTGTTCATTAAATTAGAAAACGTGAATTTTTCCAGCTCTACCCAGATATTACTATAATCACAAAAGAAGATGCCACAGGAGTTCAAAGACCAAAGGAAATTATGCATCTTCAAGGAAAGGCATGTATGATATTTAGGAGCTATTAAAATGATAGGTTAGGGAAGCAAAAGAAAGGAAAAAGAATATCAATGGAGATTTGACAAGTGTTTTTCTGGCTTCAGACCTCTGCCCTTTTGGCCTGGTGCCTCCTGCAGCTCATTCCATTCTTGAGGAACATTCCCTTATTAAGAAGAATGTTATTATTTCCTAACAAATAACATTTCCATATAAGATTGCGGGACCTCAATTTGTTTCCTCAAAGCTCTCCTACTGTTTTCCAGAACTGCTCCCACTACTTTAAACACCCACAGTTTTCTGATGTCTCCTCAATTTAATTCTGTAACCATGACCTTTCTCCTGACCTCTAGAATTTTTATCCAACTGCCTGCCTGACAAATCCACTAGATTTTTAATAGGGCATGAAATTAATAGCCCATTGCTCCCCTGACCCCAACACACACCTGTTCTTAGTTCTCCCCTTTTCAACAGCTATTTCTGTAAGGGTTGTTCTAGCCAGAAACCATGTAGTGTTTTCTAATTTTGCTCTCTTCTTCACCCTAATATCCCACGTGTCAGCAAATCCTGTCCATTATACCTGCAAAAATACATTCCAAGTCAGCCACATTTTCCCCCTTTCCACTGCTACTTTCTTTGTCTGAACACCCACTAGTACTTGCCTGAAATACTGCAATAGCCTCTCAACTGGCCTCTCTGCTGCCCCTTCTCTCCACCTTCCACTCTCTACAGAGCAGCTATGGTGAAGCTTTAAAAACAAAATTCAGATCATGTCAATTCCTAGCTAAAACCTCCAGTAGCTTCCCATTACACACAGAATATAGTCCAAACTGCTGAGCAGGTTCTAAAACTTCCTACATGACTCAATGCCTGTTTATCTCCACGAATCATCTCCTACCGTTCTCACTGCTCACTGTGGTTTCACAATGACCTTCTTTCAGGTCTTTGCAATGCCAAGCTTATTACTCTAAGTCCTCTGCACCAGCTATTCACTGTACTTGGAATGTTCTTCTCCCGGGATCTTACGTGGCTGATTCTTTTATGTTTCTCAGGTCTCAGTGCAAGTGACACCTCCTCAACAAGACCTAACCTTATCCCCAACTCGATCACATCAGCTTATTTTGGTTTTTCATTGCACTTATTGATACCTGCAATGGCCTTTTCCTTTCATAGTGGACTTGTTTATTACCTGTGCCTGTCTCGTTCTCTTCCATGTCCTCAGCATCTGGTACCATGAATGCACACAGTAGACTCTCATGAATAAGGGTTAAATTAATGCATGAATATGGTGTATCTTATTTGGGTTCATCAATATATTTTTTAAAACTATCTTGTGGCAATCACCACATTTCTCTTGCTTCAGTCCCCCTCAGGGATACACTTGGCTGAAAACTCTTCTTGTCCTACAGCTACACGGGATGGGTTTTTGCAGCCCATCTCTTCTCTCCCTCTACCCCGTACCCCTTACCACAGGGAGGCAGGCAATGGACACTTCAAGCATTCCCATTTTCAAAGCTGCTTCTAGCTTTCTAGAGTTAGGTCAACAAATCCATATAGGTCATGGAGCTATTTCCATACAACCCTAAGGAAAACTCCTTTTGTTTTTCATGGCTATGATCAAACAATCTGTGAATCATAATTTTAGTGGTCCATAGAACTATCAGTGAAATAATTTTTGTATTTTTTGCAACCTTCATTCCCAAGGATTTAGACAGGACTTTAGGGTAGTTGACCGGTAGGGTAGTACCGGTTGACCGGTAGGGAGCGGGGGTTGGAGGGGGGAATCTGAGCAACACACCCAGTGCTGTGTGTATAGCATCACCTCCCACAAAACTGGATCTGGTTAGTATTTGGGTCTGACACTTACAAGGCACCTGGCTCCTCATGTAAAGGGGTTCCACAAAGCTTTTCCCTCCAAGCGGCCAGCCTTGCCTAGATATAGCTGGATCCCACCATAAAATAGCTTAAGCTCCAGCTGTGACCCCCAGTTCCATGCCAAAGTACTATTATAATCCTGACACAGGACTGATAAACCATGCTTAAGGAGTTAGATGAGATTTCATGGGGGAGATGATACTTTGGCTTGTTTCAAAAGATAAGATGGAGAATTTGAGGTAGGGAACTTAAGAATTTAAGAGAGGGAAGTAAAGGCAGATGGAATGGCATATGCAAAGGCATAGAATGATATAATCAGGGACTTAAGGGAAATTTAGTAGGTTGAGAATATAAGCAGAGGAGGTAGAATGGGATGAGATGGGACTGGTGAGGGAAGTTGGCATCAGATTGTGAAGGTCTTGTGGGCCAGTCTGAGGAACTTAGGTTTTAACACCTAGATGATTATCACTGAATACATTTTTAAGCAGGGGACTGAAGTGATTAAAGGTTTGTTTCTTTATTTGTTTTTAATGAAATCAACTATAATAAAGTGAAGTGGAAGAGACCTCTGGTAAAGAGATCAGAGAAAGGTTGGGCAGGGGTCAGACAAAAGAAGGTATAAGACTGGACTAAGAGGATGGTGGTGGGGAAAGAGTAAGACTTAACAGCCATTTTAGAAATAGTATAGAGCTTACAATGGCTCTGAAGAATCATGAAAAATAGTTTCAAGGCTGATTACTCAAATTTGTTCTTGGGAAACTGAGGGAATTATGATGGCCTCAATCAAGATCAATTAATCCAAGAAGAAAAAGAACAGAGATGGAGAGAAGGAATGATTTCTTGGGCTGAAATAATATGGCCCAGAAGAAAAATCTTATGTCACAGATACAGTATTTAAGGCTGGAGTTGTAGTCCTAGCAGGGTTGGGAGATCTGCCACCTGTTGATATTGTTGATGGAAGTGAGGGGTAATATGACAGATGTGGCATATTAACAGTTTGTACTAAGGATTTTGATCCATATTGAAAAGGTAAGTGATCCTCAGAGAGTCACTGATCCTTGTCTGACATTTACCCATTCTCCGCAGCTTCCATTAGCGGTCTATTGGCATTCCCAGGCTGATACAACCAGACCTCTTTGCCTTTTCAGTCTCATTGCACAAACACTAAATCACTGTCTGTATTCTGGGATGGAGAACCAATGTTTTGTTTTTTGATTTTTAAAATTTGTTGTATTTGAAGCAGAGAGGGGTTAGAATAAAGAACCAGGAGTCAAAGAGTTTTGGTTCTTGTCCTGGTTCCTCAAGTTAGGCAGATTTTCTTCCTACTTTCCTTCTTCTCTTCCTTCCTCCCTTCCTTTTTTAAACTTTGGTTTCCTCATCTATAAAATGGGGATGGGTGGTAGTGGTGGCGGTAATGTTTTGGCTGCCTTGCAGGAACAAAACGTAATGATCAAGAGGGATGGTGGTTATAAAGATTCAGTGAAACTCTCTTGGATTGTTATTTATGTAAAGCACAGTTGCAGTGAGTATTTATCCAATGGAATTATCTGGTGTGTTGTGAAGAATGCTTCATGATGCCTGGATATGATGAGCACATTTCCATCCCAGTCAATTTTGTGTGAAATAGAAGTCACTGACAGCAGAGACCCTGGAGCACATTGACCCAAGTACAAGCCCTAGGACAGCCACTTATTGGTGGTATGATCATAGACAAGTTATTGGAACTCTTTAAACCACCTTTATCTATTATTGATAAAAGGGAGATAGTCATGCTTCCTTCACAAAGTTGATTTGATGAAACGGATGATTCCAGATTTGAGGATATTGATTTACTCCACCACACCTGTGTATAAGAAGTGTTTTTAAAATGAAAATTAAATCTCTGAGTAACCACCAGGATGTTGAGGCAGTCATCATTCATATTTGTTCTTCTCTGCTTCTAGTCACAGATAAAGACTGCCTAAGAGTCTTAGTTGTATTTTGTGGCTGGAAAGAAGAAAAGTCTTAACTCCTCAACCCATTGTCATTGCTATTTGGATGCTCACTATCCAGGTCCATATGATTCACTCAAATATGAGAGGTTCTGTCATTTCTGTGTCAAGCTTGGGTGTGGGGGTTTTGCTAAGGCTGGGAGCTTAGGCTTTCATTGCTCCTAGGTATAGGATAAACCATTCCCTTTTGAGGTCCTGAGAGAGAACTCTTAAGTCTATAATACATTTTCTGAGAAAGCTGAAACAGTTGGGTATGGATCTTTACTATTTGCAAAATCAGCTGAAATGTCCATACCCTTCCCAGACTCGGGGGATTCCCCCTTATCAGGTTCACAATTTGTAACCTCTATCCACTCAACCTTGGGCATTTGTCACATAATCTTCCCTCAGAGGGTCTTTTACAAACAATGCTGCTATTTCTTTCCTGAGCGTATGGTAAAGGGGGTGTTTATTTCAGTTAATGTTGCCCTACCAAACCTTGTTGTATGCATATAAATCACTTATCATACTGCTTGGCACAGGATAAGTGCTTCATTAATGACAGTTATGATAGATATCTTCTGTCTCTCCTGAGCCACACTTTAGACTCCTTGAACTCTACAGTGCTGCTCTGTGTCCCAGGAGGCTGACACATAGCACAAGTCATTGGTTCCCATACTCTCTGGCTCCTGGGTAGGTTCTGCCAATAGAAGAGACTGCAGAGGGAGGAGAGAGTTAGATTGAGGTATTTATTCCCCTGCTACCTTCAGCAGGATTACAGTGAACTGGCTGCCTTGCTCTCTGGAAGGCCACAGCTCCTGCCAGGTGGCCCATGGTTCATAGCTCTTTCTCTCATGCCCTTGCCTCTTTGTGCCTCAGGCATGGTAACAGCTTCAGAGTCCCTTGATGCTTTTCCTCAACCATACCTTCTCCTTTGGTAAATAGCTCCCACCCTCATTCTTCCTAATAGCATCCTGATTTTATTCAAGCACTGGGTCCTCAAGTTCTTCATGAGTCAGTTCCCAAACCTAGAGGGATGAATGCTGAGGTTGGTCATAATTTCATTCTTATGTTAGCAAAAGACATGGACATATAAGGATTCCCTGGCCAATGAAATAGAAGAGGAAGTCCTTTGGAGGCACCATGAAAAGTTTTTCTTGCCCTGAAACAGGAATGTCTAATAAAAGCTTGTGTTTTCATTTTTGAATCTTGTTATATAAGGATGTGATAGTTGGAGCCATTGAAGCCATTTAGTGACATGAGCAAAATCCAAGAGAATCATAGAGAAACCTGAGACTGTGGATTTGGGAATTAAGTCTAGAACAGTTTACCGCCAAACTTTTGCTTTGTGATATAATTAATTTTCAGTGATATAATAACTTCACTTGGCGTTTTATGTTATTTGTAGCCAGAAAATCTGACTGACTGGTCCCAGTCACTACTCACACTTGCTTACTTTTAGTGCAGAGTATTGCTCATAGAAAAATAATTTTCCAAATGTTAAGTAGCTGCTCTTTCTTCCTATTTTGCTATGTATTTTAAAGTTAAGAACAAAAAATAATAAAAGAACACTTAAATCTGTTTAAGGTAAAGCAGTATACATTTCTGTCTCATCTTGGAATGGCACACTTTTGAAATGAATGGGATAGAAAGTGGGAAAATCTACAATTTCAACATATATCAAGAACTAACAACAAAATAACATCTATAAGACTGAAGAAAAAAATGTCATCATGCTTTTCAGTTTTATTGTGGAAATTATGGAGTCTGAAAAGAAAAGCTATTTGCTTATAGGTTAAATGAAGAATGGACAACTTTGAAGACTTGGGGAACACTTAGTAAAAGTCCTTTCACCAACGACTAATTTATAATTTTCCAAGTGCTTGGGAAAGTGGCTAGCCTATTGTTAGCAGACATAATTATTTGTTTAACATATTTGCTGCATGAAAAGAGAGGTAGAAGCTAGGATTAATAAGTGTTCATTCTCGGATACAGGTAGTGGTAAGGGAGTCATACAGTGGTATTTTCCTGCAAAAACCCTATTTCTAATATGGATTGATTCATTCAGTTCACCTCAGTGATTCAAGTATCACAGAGTGTAAAGACCACATGTCACATGATTCATCCCATGGTTTATTGCCAGAAACTCTATCAGCTGCCCAGAAATAACTACAGTTTTGTAAATCCCCTCACCTTGTTTATGATTTCCTTCTTTCCAGTGCATTTTCCCTATGGAGAGAGAAAGCAAGGGACAGAGAACTGGGCATGGGGAAATTGTGCTATAGACATTTAAGTCCTATCTGCTTTCTGTTTCCTTTCTCCACACCCCTTTTTTCAATTTTAGGTGCCAATTCAGGTACTGTTATCCCACAAATCTAGGCTGGGGTGGGGAACCGGGTAGGGACAGATGTTGGGTCTAAGAAATAGCCACACCTTCTTTTATACCTCTGATATAAGATACTTATTGATACAAAAACAAAAACAAAATACTACACATATTATCCAATTTTTCTGTGTAAATCCAAAAATACATTATTATTGACTTGGTTCTATATCAAGTCAGGCAAGTTATCCACAAATAGGCTGAAGATAATAAACTCTTTGGGGCATCCGTATACTGTACAACAATCACACCATTCCCTCGAGCCACGGAGGAATTCATTTACCTCATATAGGAGAGCCTTTCTCTTCTCCAGAGAGCATTTTGTTCATCTTAGCTCAACACAAGATCAGACCCATTGTCAGCAGTAACAATTTGTACCATGCTTTTTTCTATTGGGCTCAAACTTAAAGCATCTCTGAGTGGAAAATAAATGGCAATAGCTGTATCTCAATTTTTACAAGGGGGCAGGGGGAGAGGAAAAGAGAGGGAGAAGCTTAGAAAGATTAAGACCTTCACCTGAAGTCATAGGTCCATCCATTCAGTGATAACACAAGAAACTGAAGTCAGGCCTTGGAAAAATGAGTACACTGATTTCCCCAAATCTTCTGTTTTCTTATTTGTTGCAGGTAAATGACAATCCTTGCCTCACTATAACTCACACAAAGACAGTGAAGAGCCCCTTGGCATTTGGAAAGAATTTTATTTTTGCTGAATTTGGAGACTGGCCTTGGCTGGCTCTCTATTAATGTTAGAGAAAAAGTCAAAGAACATTATTTTTCTATTAAAGCAAAGGTTTCTACATTAACTCTGAACTTTAGGACACCACATAGAGCTGAAGATAGGAGTTGGAGCGACAGTGACACAGAAATGAATTGAAATTGCCACTGACAATAAAGCGGGAAGCGGTGTAGGCAGTAAAGTCTTGTCCCTGAAATTTTTACAGCATTGCCAATGCTGGAGGGGACAGTAATTTAAGACAGTTATGGACCTAAAAAAAAAAAAAGCAAAAGGAAAGCAATAATGTTGAAGTCAGACCCAGTCTGTATGGGATGTTATTATTTGGTTTAAAACTGTGCAGGATGCATTTATGACTTTGGTAAAAGAGGAAGGCTAACCTTGATGCAGTGAAAATTTGAAATGGGATTGGAGGTCCTTGTTCTTGGATTGCTGCTAAAGACAGGGGAGCCATATTAAAAGAATGTCCTGGCACTAAACAGACATATGTGTATGCAATTCCATCCACTCAGGGTTTAAAACCAGCAGACACTCGCATTTTAGGGATGTTTGAAAAGCTCTAAAAAGCCAGAAGTGGTACTCTGAGAGCATACACGCATACGTTCCTGGCCTCACTGAGGGAGGTATCCTATTCCACCAGGGAACACTATATTACACAGGAAGTTGGTTGTAGAATAAAGAATCAGGGTATCAAAACACCACATGTGTATCCAGGTCCTAGCTCTCTCCCTTACTATCTGTGTTATCCTGGGCAAGTTATAGTCCTGCAATTTTCAATTGTGCCATCTATAATAGGGGATTATAATTATATTTGGTTTATAACGTTGGGGGTAAATAAAAGAAAGAGGTTGCACTATATATCAAGCACTATATAAATGCTAAAAATTGCTCCCACTAGATTGGACTCATTTAAGAAAGAGAATGTAGGTTTTCCCCTTCTAAATATAATTGGCTATTTTTATGTAGGCATTTGATATCAGTTACTATCAGGGACTTAGACAAAATTGCAAAGGAGGCAAAATTTGAATCTTCCTAATTTCCATGTGAATACCTTGTCTACTCAGTTCTTCTTTCCATGTTCTCCAGAGAGCCAGTCAAAATAGGAGGATTGAGAGGATGGTAAAGTGAGTGGGGCAAGGATAATGACATGTAGGCTCAGTGTCTCGGGTGTGCAAAAATTCAGGAACTATGATAGAGTTTGAGATTTGAAAAAATAATTTTGGCTCCAACTTCAGCTCAGTCCAATTTATATAGAGTTACTATATTATGCATTGTGTGCTGTGGGCATATTTTAGTATTTTTGATATTATGTCTATGATGTGCCTAGAATCTCAGAAGATCTTAAAAGGGCCTGATGGAGATGGTAAGGAAAGACTTGTTCACTATAATGAAATCAGCATTTGGAAGCTAAGTTAGCAAAGAGAATGGGAGAAAATGTTCAGCTGGATCAATAATCCCTGATGGTGTGTGTGTGTGTGTGTGTGTGTGTATGGTGAGGGATAAAGTGAGCAGGCATCACTCAGCAATAACTAGGGCACATTTAAAAAATTCACATAATTCTGTCTTTTATTATAGAACATAAGGTAAGATATGGTAAGTGACATTTCAAGCTGTGACAATTTTTGCTCGTCAGTGTATCCTCAGTTCCAGCAGAGGTACTAGCACATATTAGGCACTCAATAAATAATGGGTGAATAAATAAATGAGTGGTCTAAGTCAGGGAGTGCCCAGTCGTGCCAGAGCAGGCAGGAGGAGAATGGTGTCAGAGTGTCTTAAAGCAGGAGTATGCAGTGACTGGCTTGGAAGTCACCCTGATTGAGATGAGGCAGCAGGAGAAATTGAGTTTTTGAAGGAGTCCCTAAATAATAATAATTATATCACCAAAGATGATATTATAAATTTATTGTTTGCCAGGTGTTACAGCAGAATATTTCACCACATTCATTATTACATTTCATTGTCATATTAGCTCTGTAATGCAGGCACTATTACCATAGCCATCTTATGGACAAAAACTTAAAGAAGGCAAGTTAGTTGCCGAAAGTCATGGTGTGTGACACAACTGAGACTTAAGCTCAGGTTGGCGAGCCTTCAGAACTGAGGGCGCTTAACACCTACAAAGCAGGAACCCTCAAGGGATTCGGCAAGAGGTAAAGAGCCCCTGTTGGAGAGAGCTGGGATGGAATCCTGGTTATTAAGGCAGGAAACTGATCTGAAGGGCTGGTAACAGAAATCTATTTCCTTGAATAGGAAGTTAAAGTGGAGGCTAAGTTGTAGAAGCAAGAAAGGAGCTGGTCTCTTGAACTGGGACACAGGACCTAGGTCGTTCTTGCTTCCAAAGCTCAGACTGGTGGTGCTAGTTAGAGAACAGAGCCACAAGCTGTAGAGATAGAGGAACACTGGATCTCACAGTCAGCATGTGCATGCTCACTCACGCTGTAACATTCTCCACCATACCTGAATCTGTCCTTTCCAAGTCTAGTCCCCTCTCTCTCCTTACAGAGAAGTCTTTCTCTAAACAGATCTAGATCATTGGTTCTCAGCCATATCTGCTCATTAGAAGCACCTGAGGAGCTCATGAAACGATCCATGTGTGGATTTTACCTCACACCAATAAAATCACTCCCTGGAGATGAAACCCTGATGTTACCATTTCTTATAAGTTCCCCCAGTTGATTCTAATGTGCAGCCAAGGCTGAGAACCACTAATGTAGATTAATATTTCAGATTAAGTTAACCATTATTAATGTAAATTGGCTTATAGTCCTTAGGTGACATATATGTATGTTATTTGTACATTTATTTATACTTCTAAATATTTTTGAATTATAGATAAATATATATACATTTTTAAAGATTTTATTTATTTGAGAGAGAGACAGAATGAGAGAGAACGAGTGCACAGCAGGTGGAGATGTAGAGGAAGAAGGAAAAGCAGGGAGCCCGACACAGGGTTCCATCCGAGGACCCTGGGATCATACCTGAGCCAAAGGCAGACGCTTAACTGACTGAGCCACCCAGGTGCCCCAATAAAGATATATTCCTAATAGGAAATTTGTAAAGTATAAAAATATAAGAAAATTAGGATAATCAATGATAACATTCATTTTAATAACATGTTATGAATTGAATTTTAATTCAATTTAACAGAAGGAAAACAAGTGAAACCCAAAGATTTGCTGAGCTGCAAATAAATGTTTCTTCAAAAGAAAAGATACTTATCATTCCTCGGCAATCTATAGAAACCTGAAAGACTCAGTACAATAGCTAAAAGTGCTAGCTAAAAGCTTTTTGGAATGCATAAAAGAGTGTCTAAGAAAGTGACAGAATTTGCCAGAAATAAAATATGAAGAGAGATGAAAGGCACGTTTATAGGCTAGTGTTAATTCTAAGGCTATAGTTGGGCCAGGGTTAGGTGATAATGGCATAACTTCTAATGGAGAAAATGTGCTAGATCTGTGCAAGATGAAGTCTTGGAACTGAGATCCCTAATAAAGAAAGGTACGTGAAAGCGCTTACCCTTGATGAAAAAGGTAAGCTAGGAAGGGGAAAAAAAAAAAAAGTAAGTTGTCTATACTAGCCTGGGCTCAAGGTAGAAGAAAGTTCTTTTCTGACAATTTGTATCACAGACCCAATGCATTGAACAAAATTTATGTGCCTTCTCAAATTCGGTTGGCCTCTCACATCTCTGGAGACCTCAGCCTGCTCCATCATGGAGATCCTTAGCCGTGGCCTCTGTTGGATCAGCTGTTGTTGCCACCATCTTATCTGTTAGCATCTGTAATGGATTCTTTGCTTTCCATGAAAGCTGCAGCAGCTCCATCATGGAGATCCTTAGCCGTGGCCTCTGTTGGATCAGCTGTTGTTGCCACCATCTTATCTGTTAGCATCTGTAATGGATTCTTTGCTTTCCATGAAAGCTGCAGCAGTTCTGGAGACCCAGAAGACCCCACAGGCCCAACTCAACTGCACTCAAGGAGACACTCTGGCTCCTCCAACCACTTATGGATTCAAATAAAGAACCATGCTGCATTGTTTGGGAAATTCAATTTAAAAAATGATCATAATTTGAGTATTGGTTTATAACACTCTGGCAACCGTAGCAGAGGCAAGAATAAATCTCTTAGAAGAGACCATAACCCAAATCTTGTAAGATTCCCACAGATAAACCATGCAAGACATAAGTCCACAATTCAAAAAATAACAAGCAATACACACACACACACACACAGAGGTCATCATAGGAATTTTTTGTATAATTTTTGCATAATTCATTTTTTTCTCAGGAGTCATAAGAAAAAGAATGGAAAAGAAAACCCAGCAGAGGCATCCTTCAAGAGCTCCACATAATGAGAATATCAAATGGTAAATATAAAATTTTGAGACCCCTCCACCTCCACCCAAAGCAGATTCTACAGGAAGAATTCAAATGCAGTAGTTTATGTAATCGATGGTCCCAGGATATACCAGTAGGAACTTGGGAAAATTAGACAGAAAAGGGAAAAAAGTTAGTAGACAAAATGTTACTAAACCAGTTTCTATTTTGGGCAACTGGATCCCAGTGTCACTAGAAAGGACAGAACATACCTCAGTATTATTCCAAATGAGAGACAAGAAAGCTGATTTAGACATTGACTTCTCATCCATCATTGGTTGAAGGATGCTTCTGGGAACATTAACTCTCCCAGCCTTTGGATTTGCCATGTGTGTGGGCTGAGTATGCTCCTGGGGTCAGGAAAAATTAATCAGGCAGAGAGCTGCAGGCATCCGGTAATAGACTTTGGCTTATAGAGGTGAATGTCAAAGGGTTATGAGCAGGAATATCAGAATTTGACTGCTCAGAATATTTAAAGAAATAAAGGCTGCAATAAAAATATTTTTAAAAAGCATGGTACTATTAGGAAAATAGATGACCAGCAGAATTTTAAAATAAGCTAAACAGAACTTTGAGGGGAAAAAAAATCCAGATATCAAAGTCTGAGTAGATGAGTTAAATAAATTAGAGACAGCTAAAAAGAGATTTAGTGCAATCAAATAAGTATAAAAAAATTACACAAAATGCAATGCAAAGGTAGAAAATATGAAAGAGGTTAAGAAATACCAAGTTCAGAGTGAAAAGTTTTAAAATATATTTAAATGGAATCCAAAATAAATGAACAGAGAAAATGGAATAGAGGAAATATTCCAAGAGATAATGGTTGAGAATTTTCCAGAATTATTAAAAGATGTAAAACTGCAAAGTTGAGAATCCTCCCCAAATCTCACAGAGAAATAACAAGAAATCCACTGAACACACAATTAGGCTATTCCCAAAAACGCAGCACACTGGAGACAAACAGGAAGTGTTAAAAGTAATCGGAAAGAAAAGAAAAACTAGAGCAGAGTTTTCAAGAATGAAAAAGGACAGGTATATACTACTTTAAAAATGTCTGGAGAACTTGCTGTTGACCTAAATTAAATTTCCCACTAAATTATTATTCGAAAAAAGAATAAAATCAAGATGTTTTCTGACAAACGAAAATGAGATTTTACCACCAATGGAGTTTGTCATACCTCACCAAAGACATTTCCAAAAGACTCCAAGAAGATGGGGATAGACACCAGAAAGATTTCTTAGATCAAAAGTCGAGGAACTAGTGCTTGCAGGGCGAATCTTGTCTGCAGCCTGAATTTGTAAGGCCTGAGAGCTAAGAGTGTTGATTTTTTAATAGACTTTATATTTTAGAACAGTTTAGGTTTACAGAAAAATTGAGCAATAGTACAGAGTTCCTATATATACTCTTCCTCACCTTCACTCTAGTTTCCCCTATTATTAACATTTTACATTAGTACGTACATCTGTTAAGACCGCTAAACCAAATTTGATATACTATGCACACACACACATAAAAGAACATGCACATAACCACCTGAGTGTGTATGTACACATACACATTAGTAGATGCACACATACACATACATATTTGTGTGTGTATACCCATACGTATATAAATGCATACACACTTTATATTGGTAGGTCTTCTTGGAAAATTGACTCCTTTATCATTACATTATGTCCCTGTTTATGCTTGCTATAGTAGTTTCTCTTGAGGGCAGGACTTTGTTATGAAGAACAGAATGCTCAGGGTATATTTCAAAATAGTTACTCTTCCTTTTTGCCTTTCCAAAACAGGAGGGGGGTTTTCTTTTATCTGGGCTACTGGAAGTAGAACTCATGGAAGTGTAGGGGGCCTCCCTAAAACTGGTCTCCTAGGAGTTTTAACTCCTGAGCTACTCCACACTCAGTCTTCAGCAACTTATCAATTGCCATTTCTGTTCCCACCAGTTATTTGCTCCAGCTCTGGGTAAGCTGTACAGTATTGTACGAAGCCACTAACATATGAGATTTATTACAAAAGTTAGTTTTGCCCTACATAATACATATATAACTTTCTAGCCACTGGTAAAGGGAAAATAAATGTAAATAACCCGATCAATTCAAAAGCAAGCAGAAAGGAGAAAATACAAAGAAACAAAGAAAAGGCAGGATAAATATAAAACATAAAGTTGTAGAACCAACTCAAAATGTACTAGTAATCACAATAAATGTCAATAGAGTAAACATGCAAGTCAAAATACAAATATTCTCAAGTTTGGATAAATGACAAAACACACCTTAAATAGTTACCACATAAAAGTGGAAAGTTAAAGGATAAATATGTTAGGCAAACACTAAACAAAATAATTTGGTAATACATCTCTATAAATATGTAAATAGAGCTATGTAAGTTTATCTCTATTAGACAAAACTGACTTTAAAGTAAAAAAAATTTTGGGGGGGTGAAGAATATTCAATCTAATTAAACATTATAATATTTAATGATAGAAGGTCCAATTCTCACAGAAAGACTAAAAACTAAACTTATAAGCACCCAAAAGCATAGTCTTTTTATGTGTATATATTTATATATGTACTATATTTTTAATACATATATAGCAAAACTAACAGAATTATAAAGTAAAATTATAAGTTAACATGCATAATAGGCAATTTTTAACTCATTCATAGTACCCGATAGAGAAAGTAGACAAAACACTAGTAAAGACATGGAGGATTTGAACAACAAAATTAGCAAGTCTGATGTAATGGGCACATATATACAGCTCTATATCCAACAATTAGAGAATGCATACATGGAACTTTTATTAGAACTCACATTCTATACTATTAAGCAGCTATTAAAAAGAGTCAAAGAATTGTTGTTAAACAGGTGATTTTTTTGTTAAAATGTACCTTGTTTAGAAATCATTAAAAATGTTGATTTAAAAATTGATTTGGAAATTATAATGAAAGACATTTCCAAATAATCTTTGGGTCTAAATACAAAGAGCAGTGGACATTAGAAAATGCTTAGGATGGAAAACTGATGAAAACATTACATTTTAAAATTTAGGGGATGTAGGTAGAGCTTTACTTAAAATAATTTTTTAACATCCTGTGATTTACAAAGTTTGAAAACTGATCATCTAAGTTTCCAAATTAAAGGAGTTATAAAAAGAACAACAGAATAAACTCAAAGTAAATTTAAATGAAAATAATAAGAGGAAAAATTAATTAAATAGAAAAAAAAGATAAAAGAGACAATCTACAAAGCCAAACAGTTTTCGAAAGTCTAATAAAATAGAAAGCCCCTGGCAAGACTGAGCAAGAAAAAGAGAAAGAGAGAGAGAGAGAAAGAGAGAGATAAAGAATCCATTAAAGAAAAATATTGGCAGTGAAAAGAGTAGTGTTATAACCCCAGAAACATGTTTTTTTAAAGAAGATATTACAAACAATTCTAGGTCATTAAATTTGAAAACTTAAGACAAATGTTCCATTTTCTAGAAATATATATTTGGCCAATAGCAATTCGAGAAGAAAGTAAAAACCTCACTAATCCTTAATTATTGAAGAAAATGAATTGATGTTTAACATCTAAGCCACACCCTCCCCAGACCCATCAAACCCAGCTATGTAAGCCAGTGAAATAAGACAAAATTCCAATCAAAATCTCAAAAGGTTTTTCTTTCTTTTTTTGTTTTACCTCTACAGAACTTGATGATTATATAACATATGGAAGTGCAAAGGGCTTAAATAGCCAAGATAATTTTGAACAAATACAATATAAGGAGACCTCCTTACCATATACAAATACTTATTACAAACTATAAATAATATAAAGTTATGAACAATAACAGCACTGTGCATTGTTCTAGGAAAGATAAATAGACCAATGGAACTGAGCAGAGAGTTGAAATAGATCAATGCACACATGGAAACCTGATATATGGCAGAGGCGGCACTGCCTACCAGTGAAGGATGGGCTATTGATCAGTGTTCAGATCTTTGGTTATCAATATGGAGGAAAAAAAAATTGAGAAGCTCTGTCCCTAACCAAACACTATTAAGTAATCCTGTGTGGATTAAAGATCTAATGTGATAGCAATAGTTTAAAATGTTTTGGAGGAAATTATAAGAGATTATATTTACAACTTCAGAATAAGGAAAGGTGTAAATTTTTGTCAATCATTTGTTTACTTAGTAATATGAACTGAAACATTAGGATTGCTTAATAATTTTTACTAATGTAATAATTTTGTTATTAGTTTTTTCCTGAACTGGTTTTTCTTTTTTTTTTTTTTTAAAGATTTTATTTATTTATTCAACAGAGATAGAGACAGCCAGCGAGAGAGGGAACACAAGCAGGGGGAGTGGGAGAGGGAGAAGCAGGCTCATAGCGGAGGAGCCTGACGTGGGGCTCGATCCCACAACACCGGGATCACGCCCTGAGCCGAAGGCAGATGCTTAACTGCTGTGCCACCCAGGCACCCCTGAACTGGTTTTTCTATGTTCTGTATACAGAGCCTTGGTGGGTCACATTTATTCTTCCCTTGAGTAAAATACTATTGTTCAAAGAATCAATAACATTTCATAGCTCAAGCCAAGTAATTTTAAAACCGAATTTAAATAGGTGAAATTCTTCAAACCTCAGGTATTGTATTTTTTTCTTCTAAACATGGGGAAAATGAGTTTGAAATGCGCATTCAACTAATAGGGGGAAAAGGGTTGTAGCATTTAGTTTTACCTTTTAAAAGAATAAGAAAATTTGTGTTTAAAACAAGTGTATATTTAAAAATAAAACTCACTGAAAAACTCATATACATGATGAATTAAAATATAGTTACATCAAATTCCGGATTTGGAATAAAAAATTACAGAATATTTATAGCAATGTACATTACTCTTAATCCTCTTGATTTAGGATCTCATTTATAAATACAAAATTGAAGATTTTGCCAAAATACTTTTGCCAACAAAAATGTGGTGATTGTGTATTTTAGTGTAATTGTTAATGACAAACTTGACTGTAGCATGATTGAAAAGTCAAACTGATTTTTATATAGTCTGGGGTTTTACAAACATGGGATTTTTTGTTCATTTGATTGCATACATGAGGCAGGTATAAATACTTTGTGTATCTGAAGGGAGAAAATGACGATAAAGGTATAATTCATAATTGTATTCTTTTCCCCTTTAAGTAACAAAGCAATTTCATTGATGTACTTATTTGGAGGTAGCTTTAAATATTCTACTAATTTGAAAATGCAAAAACTATCTTTTCATAGACTAATAAGATGTATCACCAATTTTCATTAATATTTTTCTGTGGCTGTCTTAGGAACACTATTCCCTTAAAATACCTGCAGGATATTGGCTACAAAAAGGAAGGCAAGCAACTTTAAGTGTTATTAATTCATCCAGGAATAGAGGCTGTTTGCAGCATGCAACAACAGTTTTTCTTTTTTGATTAACGTAGGTGCTTCTGAGTGACCCTCACTAATATATGCAAAGAATTTGAATGAAAGATGGGAATAGACGATATATTCAGTGCACTGACTTTGCATGGTAACATTCATCACCACAATTTCAAGCCTTTGCTCCATCATGCAATACAGGAAAATACAAAATACTATTTTTCTTTCTTTCTTTTTGTTTTAGCCTGGAAGGCTTTATTCTGATGTTAACTTTTTTGTTGATTCAAAGGTGAAAAGTAATTGAAAATAATTTTTGAAATTTCTGGCCTACATAGAATGATTTTGATACCATGTTATAGAATATTTCCTGGAAACCATTTTGAAGATTATTTTTTATTGACTACCTGGCATCTATTTTACCCCTCTCTCACTTGGGTTTTTTCTTTGTATGTTTGTTGTAACCAAGAATATTTTTATATTTGGGGAGGAAATTTGCTCCTTCCATTTTCTCAGCCTTGCAGTTTGGGTGAGACTGAATGCATGCCCTGCTTTGGGGTGGATCTTTTCTGTTTAAAAGCCAGTCAGAGAGTACTGTAACCTTGTCACAGTGATTGGATCAGGGAAGGCCATGAGTTCCAATTATCAATGAAAGGAACTGATTCCTAGGACATGTACAGCAGCTACTGTAAGAGACTCTAACTTTCCTGAGTGTTTTCCTATGAGGATATGACGTCTGGGATTGCTGAAAACAGTTTGCTGAAATTACCAGAAGAACCTGGAACTCCCAGAGGGCTACCAGGGCAGCATGGGGGAAATAGCAGAGAGCAGCAGAATAGAGAGCATATGAGAAAGAAGGTCCTTGGAGATCTCATCTGAGGTGCAAGATCAAGCCTCATTCGGACTTTTCTGTTACATAAGTCAATATCCCCTTTTTGTTTAAGTCATTTTGAATTTAGAACTTTGTATTTCATTTCATTTTTTTTTCACTTGTTACTGAAATATTTCTATCACAAGTCCTACAGGGATATTTTGAGTTTGAGAGACTAAAGAGGGACAAATATCTTAATTCTTATTCAAGGATTCTTTGGTTTCAAGAACAGAAAGATACAAATCAGAGAATGGGAATTACTGGAAAGATTTGTGGAGATGGAACCAAATAGCTAGGAAAAGGGGAACCTTTTCACTTTACGGCACCTCAAGTCTCGCTCTTGAGGATATTAATGCGATGTATTACATTAATTGATTTTGATGTTAAAACAACCTTTCATTCTTAGGATACATCCTATTTGGTTATGGTATATAATTCTTTTCATTTATTGCTGTATTTAGTTTAATAGTACTTTGTTGAGGATTTTGCATCTATATTCATATGGGACATTGATCTTTGTTTTCTTCTTTCTTCCCTCCCTCCCTTCCTTCTTTTCTTTTTTAAGAAGACAAAATTTTAATTTTATTGAATAAAATAGTTCATTCGGGGCTTACCTCAGATCATAAGAATACTTTATAATAGCTAAAGATCAACAGCTGATCAGAAAGAAGGAAGAAAGAAAACAGTTCATATTTTTAATGTAGAAAAATAAACTAATTGTTAGAGATGTCTTATAAAATTCAACAAACAAGTTCTAGCCAAATTTACTGTTTAGTGGACTTTTTTTTTTCTGTTTTCAAGGGATGAAAAGTGAGAGTCAATGTACATATTATTGGTTACAAGTAATACAACAGCTTGAAAAAATCATGAGATAGAAGCATAATATAAAAAGGCAAGATTTTAAAATTTTATTGTAGGAATATTACCTATAAGCAGTGGAAAAGACATTAAAACCAGCAGTGTGTTACCCTGGTTCAAAAAGAACTCATAAGGCAGAAGAAAGCTAATATTAGTTAAGGAAAATGGTCTCTTTTTAGAAGGTGTATCCAGACAGACATTACCTCAAAGAAATGCCAACAGTAACTATCTGGGCCCCACTTGTAATACAGTGAAGGTCAAAGTTGGAGTGACTGGGTTAACAGCTTAAGCTTTCTCTAAGGATTTGTAGTATTGCATCATCACAGTCCGGGTCTTGGGAGCCATGAAACCTTCAGGAGGTTTCTGGCCTTCTTTGGCAAGTTTGCACATTCAAGTTCCTGAAATAAATTCAAAGTCTTCGTGGTGTTCAGGGTCATAGTCTGTATGCTTCTTTTTCTTGTCAGCTGCAACTCAGAAGGGAAATATTTTCAAGGTGATTAGGCCAGAGGCCATAGTCAGTCCTTTGGTGCCACCAGTTGGCTCATAAAGATCCTCCCTGTTTCTGAATGAGGTATGCCAGCAGGCTCTTGTCCAACAATGTTAACATTGTCTCCTGCAACCATCCATGCTCTCTAATGCCACTGGACTCCACTTGGTCCTGCATACACAGTGGGACATGAGAAGATGGCCACTACTATTGTTTTAGGATATGGAATTTCTTCCTTTAGCACTGAAGGACGCTGCTGATACACCACATCAAAGGAACATCATCATCCTTTGTCCAGGCACCAAGAGGGTGAAGAAGGACAGGGTGCCTGTAGCCACCCTTTAGAAGTTGCTTATAGGTATCCTATATAGAGCATGTCTAGACCACAAGGTTAGACCCAACCTAGCATACACTGGGTTGCATAACTGAAATGGAATGACAGCATCAACATTCATATTTTTAAACACCTGCTATATATAACTCAATAGGAGTAAAACAATGCTTATCAAGACCATTATCCCAATAAATTCAGTCCAAGGCCTGAAGATCTCCAATCGGCCAATCTCCTTGTTCCATAACCATCTTAATGCAAGGTTGGTTCTCGCATGTTGTTCCCCACTGTCTGGCACCACAACCCTCCTTTCTGTGCTCAAGAAACTTTGGATTGTGAAGAATAAGCTACACAGCAGCCCTCCTACATCAGAACAAATGCAGACCAGCCATCCAGCCTCTCTTTACCTTCATGACTAGTTGTCAGAACTATAGGCAATGCTAAGTTAATGATACCTCCATCCATAAGACAATGGAAATGAAGGCACTGCATGGACCTCCTCTCTCTCATGAAGCCATTCAGTGGGGTTGCCCAGCCTTCTGCTAAACCTTGCACCCACCACATTTCCATTTTATTAATTTTCAATGCTGGTAATATTTCTGCATCTGTTTTTGCCAAATTAAGTTTATCTTCTGGCACGTAGAGTTCTTTTACTTAGTAAGTGGCATCCACAGGTACAATATCCCGTTCCTGTAGAAGTTCCACAACTTGTTGGACACAGTCATTTACATCACAGGAGTCTGTTTTTAGCACCAATTAAGGGGCCTCGTTTTTTTTTTTTTTTTTTAATATTCACAATCAATTCCAGTGAAACCTTTAATTTCCCCAGCCCTGTGCTTTTTTGTTGAGTCCTTTGACATCTCTGCATAATAAACATGCAGAGGAGAATGAACAAATACTTCAAAAAAAAAAGGTAAACCACTAAATTCTACTCCTGAAACCAATATTACACATTTTAACCAACTAGAATTTAAATAAAAAGTTGAAAAAAAAAAAAAAGGTAAACCCTTATAAATTTGCCTTGCATTGTTGCTCTTCCGAGTATAAGGTTAGAGAAAACTTGTGACTCACACTAAGCCAGCATCTGTAACCAGTTTACCAACTTCTGGAATGCACGGAATATTCTCTTCCGTCTTCAGAACTAAAGCCTAGATTTTTATTGAGACCTCTGTGACTGTTGTCACCATCCAAAGTATAGCACGGTATGCTATGGCAAACCAAGTACTCCTCCAAAGCCATAGTCACTGGTGGTCTTCCCCGCTCCACATGAGGCAGTCAGTCAAACTATACAACCACGAAAGCCCGCTTTGGTCCATACTACCTTACCTCTCTTTTTCGCGCGGCCATGGCAGCTTGATCGGCCTTCGTTGCTCGCTGCAGCTCCGTAGCTTCTCAGTTTGACTTTCTCACACAGGCTCCTGGGGCCTACAAGCCGCAGAGAGTGCACAGTGCTGGGGTTCTCAGCACCGGAGGCGTGAACGTGAGCCTGAGGGGGAACAGGGCGGGGCGAGAAGAGGGGGCAGGCCGAAGAGCCGGGAAGTCCTTGCGCCTGGAGAGCACGAACTGACGCACTGACGCACTGACGCACTGACGTCAGCTGGCGCTCCCGCTCAGGACTTCGATGGAGCCGGCGATCGCAGCTGTTGGGTCTCTGGCAGATAAAAGTATGTGTGCTAGTTTTGTTTTCTTGTGACGTCTTTGGTTTTGGTATCAGGGTAACTGGGCTTATAGAATGAATTGGAAAATGTTGCCTTTTCCTCTTTTTTCGAAAAGTCTGTGAAGAGTTGGTTTTCATATTTAAATGCTTGTCAGAATTTATCAGTGAAGTCTTCTGGTTCTGGGCTTGGCTTTGTGGGAAGTTTTAAAATTACAATTCAATCTTTATTTGTTATAGATCTCAAATTTTCTGTTTCCTTTTGAGCCAGTTCAGTAATTTGTTTCTAGGAATTTGTCCATTTCCTGTAAATTGTCTAGTTTGTTTGCATACAATTGATTATTTTGTTTCCTCGTGGTACTTTTTATTTCTGTAAGTTTGGTAGTGATACCACTTTTTAAAGGTAATCATTATTATGTCTCATAGGGCAAACACGTCCTTAAAGTTGTATTTCTAAAGACTATAGTTTAATATTAAATGTTCTGTGAATTTCAAATGGAATCATACAGAATATATTCTTGTCTGGTTTCTCTTAATTTTATGTTTGTAAAATTCATACCTGTACCTGTAGTTTGTTCATTTCATTGATGTATACTATTCCATTGAAAGACTATACCACAGTTTATTTAGGGACATTTGATTATTATTTTTTTGAATATTATAAAAATCACTGCTTTTAATGTTCTTGAACATGTGTTGCTGCACACAAGCATATAGTTGTATTGATTTATACATAGGAATGACCTGCCAGGATATAGGGTTTGTGTCTGCTCAGCTTTCATTGGTAAAGCCAAAGGATTTTCAAAGTGGTTAAGTCAGCTGAGGCTCCCATTAGCAGTATTTTCCATTGCCCTGTCTCCTTGCCAAAACTTAGTATTGTCATTAAAAAAAAAATCTTTAGTCATACTAATTGGTGTACAGTGGTATCACATTATGGTTTTAATTTGCATTTATCACAGCAAAGTTGAGCTCCTTTTTATATTATTTGTCATTTAGATTGCCTCTTTTGAAAGTTGCCTGTTGGGCCCCCTGCCTATTTTTCCTTTGGGTTATCTACTTTTTTTCTTAGATTTGTAGGAGTTTTAATATATTCAGGTAAGAGTCCTTCATTGGTTTTATGTTTTGAAAATGTTTTCTCCATTATAGATATTTAATTAATGAAACATGATTGAGAAAGCATCTTTCTCCCATGATTTAGCAATACTTCACATGTTTTAAATCAATTGTCCACAAATGCATAAGATTTACTGTGACCCATAGATGTGAAGGAACAAAGGAGTGAAAGATGAACAGAATCTGGAGTTGGAGAGAGAGCTGTAGCTATAAAAAGACCACAGAACATGAACTATGGTCTTAGAGAAACAGCCCGTGACAAGCTGTCGTACAATAAGGAATAAACAGAGAAAAGGAAAGTCCTAAATTTTGCCTTTTCTTTCCCCTTAAATTCCTGTCTAGTTGGAATTCAAATGGAAACAGAAAGCAAAGGAGCTTGTTGATGCAGTTCATTCCTGGGACATAGCCCAGGTAGAAAGGTGAAGCAAGAATATGAAGGTTATATGGAAGATACCCAGCACAGCCACACACATTTGTCTCTTGGCATCCTCTTGTCATTTGTCCAGGTGAAATATTTGTTTCCTCATTGCAGAGGATACCCAAAGTTCCCTGAACTAATACAATATCTGATCATGGAGTATGTTAATCTGGTCAAAATCTTTTTTTTTTTTTAAAGATTTTATTTATTAGGGAGAGAATCAGGGAGAGAGGGAACACAAGCAGGGGGAGTGGGAGAGGGAAAAGCAGGCTTCCCGCTGAGCAGAGAGCCTGATGCGGGGCTTGATTCCAGAACGCTGGGATCATGACCTGAGCCGAAGGCAGACGCTTAATGACTGAGCGAGCCACCCAGGTGCCCCTAATTCAGTCAAAATCTTAACCTGAAAAGTTTAGCTACCACCAGTGTTCTTCATAGAAGGTAATGGAAGGAGAGGTGGAAACAGTGTAGGAGAAACAATTAACTAGCATAAAACATAACTGCTATAGACTCTACTTCTGTAGATAATCATGGAGCTTAAGTTGGGTTGCTGCATTCCACAATGCATTTTATGTTCCCATTATTATCCGTGTTGGCTGAAAAGTGTTCTTTATCTGGTGGGGTGACCCAAACCTTTATTCCTGTAGGATTTGAGTCATTAGTGATCCCATTTTTATTGGATTGTCATAGTTTTCTATAGTTCAGAATTATTGAGCTCAGGGAATACTAAATGCCGTAGTGAATTTTCTGCTTCCTGTAATAGTTTGTACCTACTGGGTAGCAGCAACCCAGTTTTCACTTGTAATCATGATCTGTCATCAGACTATGCAGTGATACCCTTTTTGTCTGTTACATGGCACAAGGATCCAAAAATTTCAGAAGGCAATCTCAGCTTTTAACTTAACAAGACTATGACTTTGTATCCTAGTGGATACACGATTTCATTATTGGATACCAGCATTCCTCTACGTATACTAACATACCCAAAAGCAAATTTGAAGGGAAGAAAAACTTGGTATAGTACTGAGAAAGACCATCCTCACCTGTATGATTTGATCCCTGGATCTGTTAATTCTGGCCATAGGACAGAAGTGCTAAGTATTGGCTCCTGGTTTAAGAATATACTTCATCTTCTATGCTAGAACCCCACCTTCTCATCGTGTTTACTAGCTAACTCCATAACCATGCTAAAAGGCTATCATACTATTCTGTTTAGCAACCTGCTCTCTGGGTGATGGGGGGACATGGTAAGGCCAGTGAATTATGTGGGTGTAAGTCCATTGCCACACATCTTTGGCTGTAATATGTGTCACCCATTGTAAGGTTATATTACAATGCTATGGCTGCAGATAAGGTAATTGGAAGGATGGTATTGGCAAAAGTGCTGTGGACAGTAAAGGAATTTCTCTATCTGAAATATATGTTTGTGTCTGTGAGGACAAATCACTGTCTCTTCTATAATAGAAATGTTTATTGTAATCAACTGCCACCAGGAAGTAGACCAGTATCCTAGGGAATGGTGTCATATCAACCTGCTTGTGGCAGATTGGCCACTTGGTGTGGTGGTGGCAAGACCAGTCTTTATGAGGGGAAATTCGTGTTATTGAACACATGAATAGCCCTCAGTCCTGCCCTCACAAATACTCTAGACATGGCTCATTTGAGCAAGCACTGGCATGGCTGGATAAAGAGGCTGACTGATAGCCACTGGAAAGGACAGCTTATTGAAAGGACACCTGATTATTGAAAGCATTCTCCACAGAGGATTTATTCTGGTGGGGAAAAAAAAAATTCACACTTTGTACTCAAACCTCCTTCATAAACCATCACTCATATAGCTTTATTCTTTCTATGTTCCTGACCATTTAGACAATCTGTTGGCCACTGCTCATGAATCAGTATAGACCTGCACTTAAGGTTAGCTTTCCTTCCATGAAAAATGGACAATCAGATGTACTACCTTAATTTCTGCCCACAGGAAATATTTACCCTCACTGCTTATTGTCTTTTAAGGGAACCCCTGAGTTGGACTATATCGAAGTGACTATCAACTCTAGCATAAATGACAATACTAAGCAGTTTTATCTATAAACTATGGTCTTGCTTTTTCTTTCCCCATTGATTGAGCATAAGAAAGCCCTATGTGATTACGTGTGTGGGTTGTAGAATAGTCAGTGAAACTGTATCAGCAAGTATCTTGGAAATCTGAACCACCAACCAATGAAGTTAACTTGTGCCTTACAAATCTGTTTGGGTACCAAGCTGAGTGTATCATTTCTTTTTACAGTGTAGTGCTATAGTGCACATCTAAATTGATGGTGTAATGAATCAGATAACTTCTAATTTATAGATTACAAATCACTTGGATTTCATAGATATAGGATCAGGCAACATCAGGGCCCACAAGCTAGTCAAGAACTCTTTTTCCAAAGAAGAACAATGGTTAGCTAAGGGCATTGCCTCCTTCCCAACTCTTAGTGGTCTTAGCTGCAACTCATCTATTGGGATTGGTCAAAGCTTCATATGATATCTTTGTTTGCCACAGACCCTGCCAAAGCTGTTGGGCCCAGAAGATTACAATGCCAATGAAAAGGGCAACTTTGCACGGAAAAAAGTGAGAAGCCTAATAGGTTACCAAATATGGTTTATGTTCTTTCCCCTAAACACAAAGAAAATCAGCAAGTTACACTCCTTCATGGTGGCAAATACAATTTACAGGCAACTTGTTTTTTACTGTGGAGAGGATATCCTGACAGTCCCTAGATGATTGGACCCCTAGAGTATGGTATATTCCTGACTTGTTGTAGGCCTTATTTCCTACTCTCTGGTATGCATATGTCTTACTAAGGCATCTGAAGTACTTGCTGCTTCCTGTTCATTAGATCCAGTTAGCATAATGTCACAAATGTAATGAACCAGTGTCATGTTCTATGGTATATCTGATCAGGGGGCCTCAAGACTATATTATGACAGCACAGGAGTTGACATAACCCTAATGCAAGACCATAAAAGTATACTGTTGTACCTGTGAAGGCAAACTGCTTCTGATTATCTTTGCTGAAGGGTATAAGAAAAAAAAAGCCAGGTCAATCAGGTCAATTGCTGCATGCTAGCTGCCAGGGGCTGGGTTGATTTGCTCCATTAAAGATATCACATCTAGAAATGCACCTGTGATTGGTATCTCCACCTGATTAAGTCTGTGATAATCTACTTTCATTTTCCACGACTCATTTGGTTTGTGAACTACACATACAGCTGTAAGAAATTGGGATATTATAGGAATATTTAAAGTCTTTGATGGTTTTACTAACCTCTATAATGACTCTGAGAATGCAAAATTGCTTTTGGTTTACTTTTCTTGACAGATGTGGAGGAAGGCGGGGAGTTCCATGGGTTTTCATTTGTCATTTTCTACCATAATAGATTTCACTCAGAGTTTCTACTCCTTCCCACTAGTACCCTGATTTTAGCACAGGACATTTAAGCACTCAATCTGTACTGCCATTTTACAAACCTTATAGCCAGGCTTTGGGTTTAGTTTACATCCATTCTCCCCTGAGACTACAGAAGATGAAAGACCCTTCAGAGCTATCATTAGGGCTTTATGATTTTCAGTCCTGATTCTGAATTAGAAATTCATGACTGTCAATTTTTTTTTCCCTGGGTAATCTCTGTGGGGTCATCTGAAGCATCCAGCTGATCTCATAATCATTATAATCATTATTGATGTCACTGTAATCAACTAACGCAGTCATTTGTTCTCCCAATGTCTGTTCTCCTGTTGTACTTCCTCCCATGCCACCGTATTAAGTAAGTACCTGGAGGCTACTAAAAGTGGAAGGCTATTACTACTTCTAAGCGTGAAAAGGCAATGGAAGGGAATGGTTACTAGAACTAGAAAGGGTTGTTTAGAGAAGGTAACCAGCAAGAGCTATAGTCTTTAGCAGAGGGACACAGTCATCTACTGTAATACAACAGAGGAAAAAACTAGGAAAATAAATACCTAAACTCATTCTCTCCCATTTTATAATATCTTCTTTCCCATTGCCCTAACCAAACCAGAAGCCAGCGGATAAGGGAGCCCACTAATGCAGTCCAGTGGCTCAGCCTTCTGCCCAGAATGGAGAGAAGGTGAATGGGGCCGGCAAAGATATCTCATACCTCCTAATTCTTCAACTGGCTAACTCATCTTTTGTTTCATGGCTCACAATGTTATTTCCCCAAGGAAGTTTTCCTAAAGCTTTAAACAAAATTATAAAAAGCTTCAACTGTCTTCACTCTTAGCACACTGTTGTATTTCCTTTATTGGGTTTATTACAGTTTGTACTTACATATGAATTAGTGGCTCTATAGGTTAATTTATATAATGGCTCACTTTTTCATATTTCATTTTTTTCACATTTGTATTGCAGAGGCTACCTGTTTGTTGCCTTACACATAGTAGATACTTACTAAATGTTTGTTGAAAAAAATGAATGAAATAATTAGGCCCATGGAAATTGGTGTGTGGCCTCAACCTCCATACTTAATATTTCTTTTAGAAAATGTATTCTCAGATGTAATTATTGATATTGCCACGAAATTTATGAAGCACAGAATGCTTGTAAATCATGACCAGTCTGTGTGTATAGTTTATACCCTATCTCAATTGGTAGCTAAAAATATTTTACAGCAATTTCTATGTCCTCTTTTGTTTCTAAGTTCTCCTAAGAATTATGTGTTTCACTTACCGTTGAATCTAGGCAAGTATTAATATAGTGATTTCATCCTTAGAGAACGAATGAACATTTCTGAGTGCATGAATAAATGTTTTTGGAATTTTGGAAGACTTTACGCAGCTAATTGATTTCTTATGGAAAACTAATAATCAAACACTACAAGTATGTGCCAGAGAGGATACTAGATGCTTTACATGTATTGCTTGATTAAATTTAAGAGCATAACATAGTAAATAGATACTTTCATTTTACAGATTGGAAAATGGAGGCTCAGAAAGGTTAAATGGTGGAAAAACTTCAGAGGACTAAAAAAAGAATTCTCTTTAGGAACCCGTTTTTTTTCTGTCTTGGAGCATGGACTTACAGAAGTAAATGCCAACCATCAGTATACATTTGTACGCCAAGTGTAGATATATTTTGTGCAATAAATATTTTTAGCTTTTCATAATTTATTTAACAGCACATGGAGAAAATTGCATCTCTCAGGTGATCCTTTGTTTTATCAATCAGCAAAATACATTTTTAAGAAGGAAAGATGATTCACAAGAATTTGCTCTTTAGGATCAAACTTCCAAGTCAAATAATTTAGCAGGTATGAAATCCAAAACTTTCCTGGTAGATTTTATAAATTTTTATTATTGTAGCACTTCAGCATTAATTGATACCAGTACTGAATGTTGTTTCTCTAATAGCAGTTACCCATTGTGTGAGGCTGTATTATGGAATGATGTCAGTATTTTTTGTCTTATCAGTTTCTTGAGGAACTAACTTGAAATGGTTTTCTTTGGTGGTTCTGACATATTTCAAAAAGATTAACAGTATGTTATTGTCCTGCTATGGAACCATGGAAAACTCTATCTAGTCAGCCTTTGGCAATGTTGAAACATTTCACATGGGTAATTTAATGGTGACACAGCTCCATATATATGATTAGTATCTGCAGACAACATCCAGTGTAATATAATTCAGTAAGGGAATTAGATCCAGCAATAAAAGTGCTTTGTGCAAGATGCAATAATCAAACATTATTTTAGTGGTTTGAAACATTGACAAGATGAGTTTTAGCTAAATTTTTGATTGAATAAATTAATTCTGAGTCTCAAATTTTTTATGCTACAGGGTACTTTTACTTGTACAACAATTTGTATAAAGCTATGATATCTATGTTGGTACTTTATTTATAACAGTATTGTGAATTATGTGGGCAAGGTCTTATTTATTTTTAACAACTGTGGAAGCTGATGCTCAAAGAATTTAAGTGCTCTGGCCAAGGTCAACTGTTACCTACTGATAGAGCTCAGAGCAGAGCTCTGGTCTCTTGATCATTGTTCACTTTTAATTGTTTCAAATTCTGTGCTGAGCTAGATGGGTACAAACCATAAAGATAAAATGAGCATGATCTGCATTCAATATTAACAGTAAACCAGATGTCTAATAAAATTAATCTGACATGCTTAAAAATATGCATAAATGTTATTGTCTTGCATAGTGATTAGGTATAGATTCTAAGACATTTAGATAAATTACAATAATTAGTATTACTTTTCCTTAGATACAATTGCCAATTGGGACACTTGGGTACTCCATCAAATACATAATCATAGTCAAGTGACCAGACCTGCTGTCTAAGACTCCTCAGGAGACAAAGATTATAGATAGCTTCCCTTTGATAAGACAAGTGACAAGATGAAAATACCTGTAGGTAGGGCTCTTAACTCAGAAGCTACTGGAACCTTTAAGAAAAGAGTGAAGACAGAGATGGATTATGAGGGAGATTTGTAGTAGAAGGGGCATAAAGAAGAGCAGTATTTGGGTAGAGAAGTTTGAGTCCATGGTTGAACTGTGTGGATGCTTAAGAATTACTAGCTTTCTCATTTGAACAGGTCATGTCTTTGGGGTGAAGGCCAATTTTAAATATTCAATTGCAAGGACAGGCTGTTCCCCACCAAATGAGCCTAATTATATGACCTAAAATTCTTACAAATCTAAGGTATAGTGAGAACTATGCTCATGGTTGCTTGTTCTTTGCTGCTTAGTATTTAACATCCATTATTTTACAATTTCGATTCACATAATAAACAATTACAAGATATATCAATCATTGTATTTCTCCCTTTTTCGTTTTTACTACAATAAAAATGCAATTTGGTTATTACCTGTCATATAGTTCCATGCTTTGACTTTAGGAGCTCAGAGTGTGAAGTAGGAGATATTGATCTATTAAAAATGGGTAAAAGATATATGGTCATTTACCAACAACTAACCCAAGAACAACAGTGGAGCTAAGATACATATAATGTGTTGATGTGCACGCTATGTAGAAAACCCACTCTCTCTATTTTCTGCGTCAAGAAACTTACAGCTTTTCCTACTAAAACATCAGCACCTGAATGCTAAAGCTCATTTTTCTGAATGTCTCTGTACAACAGATGGGATTGGTGGAATATATGAGGAAATTACTGCTCCTTTTGTTTTTCTACCTATTGCCCAGTGATAATGTGTGTATATGTCAGTGTCCTTTTACATTTTTAACAGGTGTTTGGATGAAGCTGGATTCAAATGAAAAAATGAACAAATTCAAAATATTATTGCAAATATATGTATGTATATGTTGTGTATATGTGTATATGTATGTGTATATAAAGTTTTATATATGTTTTACCTAACTTACAAATTTTTAAAAAATTAATTATTAAAAATAGTTATAAAGCGCTTTAAAATGTCAACAAGTAAAATATTAGTGAAGTAAATACAGACAATATCTTCATATTGTCTCCAGATTCAGTACTTAGTTTGAGTAGTTATATATTTTATGAGCCCTAAGTGGTAGTACTTAGACATGACTATAAAAATAGTAATTTCATTCATAGATGTCAGCTGAATCATTCACTCAGCTTTAACATATGCATGGCAACATATTAGGTATTTAATCAGGAAAGTCAAGAGTTGGATTTACAAATAAGGCACAGAGTCTTAGTTTTTGAGAAATTATGATAAGTTGAACATTCATTAAACATCACAGACAGCTACAAGGTAATACAAAAAGTAATACAACATACACACACATGCACAAACCCATTAACAGAAATAGCCATTGAATAAAGACTTGTTATATTCCAGGAACTTGGCTAAATGCTTTACCTCACCTAATCCTCAGAGACACCCTGTGACGTAAGTGTTAATTCCATTTTAGTTATAAGGAAACTAAGGCACTAAGAGGTGAAGTAACTAGCCCACTGTTACACAGGTTTGCTGATTCTGGATCCAATCTGAAATCTTCCAGCATTCAAAAACCATATGGATCATCATTGGATTATGCTGTCTCTCCAATGCAATGCAGCCTGTCAGAGTTAAAACTGACAACATAAGACTTGAGAATGGAGCACCCTCCAGATTAGAATTTAGAATTAAATTGCTCCTTGTTTCTAAGATCAGAGTAGCCTTTCTGGAAGAGGTATTATTTGAACTGCACTTTGAAGAAAGTTATGGATGTGGAATGGAGTTGATGGTGAAGAAAGACATTCCCAGAGGGGGCTATGATATGGGATAAGGCACTAAACAGTGTGAGAAATGGAAGTTAAAGCCAGGACCTGGAGTTATTGGTCAGTACCCACAGGGTTAGGTCAAGACTGTAGAGGAGTGTGGGGCAAGTGATGATAGATAGAGTAGTGTAAGAACTCCTGGAGTGAGTGGTCCTGGAAATGAGGGACCTGATGGTGGGGGCTCGGGGCAGTGGATCATGTATGCACAGGAACTATGTGAGACAACAAGGTTAGGCAGGGCCAGGAGTCAGAAAGCAAGAATTATATAACAGAGGATTGTCCTGGGCTAGAATCAGAGAAGAGAGCTATTAATGAAAGTTTCTGAGTTTTCAGAGGCAATCAAGAATTGGGTATAAAAAGGAATCATAAAGGGGGAAAAAGGGTAGAACTAGTGTTTATTCAGCACTATGAATCTTAAACATTCTGCCAAGATATGCTAAGGCATTGTATCACAATTGTTATATTATTTACTTCTTATGACAAACTTTTAGTCTATATATTGTTATTTGGAAATGAAGGAAATTGACCTCAGAATGCTGAAGGAACTTGCTAATACTCACAGGTCTAGTGTTTAGTGAGGTCAAGATAGACACTGTTTAAGATTGTATGCTTACAATGCCCACATTTCCCCAAATAACAAACATTTATTAAGCATGGAATATTAACAAGGAACTTTCTGAGCACTTCAGTGAATACAAGAATGAGTCAGTTTCTGCCCTCAGAGGATATGCAGCTCAATAGAAGGATAACAGAAGTTCAGTTTTATATTTGTATTCATCTCTGTAGTTGCATTCAGCTTTGTATTTGTCTCTTACCAAGTACTTGGTCACAACCATTGTCCTTGAGTAGGAGGCTGTTGACAAATATTTGTTTGATCCAGTCATTCAGATATTCCTACATAAAATGTTTTCTTTTACACACATGTTCTATGAGATGCAGTTACATCCATTTTGGTAGATTGTTTCCTTTAATTTATTGCAACTTCTTCAGTGTTACCTCATTTGGGGAGCCAGTCAGCTTCTACTCTGTGAAACTGTTCCAGAGGCCTCCCACCCCACTGTCCCTTGGCATGTAGTAATAGGATTGATAGCTATATCATTTTCATTACTCCACCTTTAGGTGTTTTGTTTTTCATTGAAGGTCATTCATAGTTGTTCATCTACAAAGAGACCATGACTGCTTTTTAAATTTATTCAAGAAACACTTCAGTAATTGGGTTCTCTTAACATTGTGATAATAAAGCTTTGTGATATGATGCGTGAAGCAGTATGTTTGGTTCACAGTTAAAACTTTTTCTTAAAGAAATAGTTGAAGTATCAAATCCAGCTTCACCACATTTGAATTAAAATGATTCACAGAACTGAAAGGAAATACAATGATTCTAACATATCATAAAATAGAATGAAAGTCTATGTTGAGTTCTATTTCCACAAAGTCATGTCTCATAGAGATATGTTTTTAAAATAAAAAAGATTACATGTGAAAGGAATTGTTCACATGTGACACTTTGGTACTACTTTTAAGAGTAAGGAAGCCGGGATCTTCATATGGTATATGATCTTTAAAACTTTATAAATATTCTTCAAACAGTAGTTCTTTTTGCTTTCACTTCCATACATTAATTTTGGAGAAAGAATCATTCATTGTCTATTTAGAAATTTGAATGTTTGGCATATTAATATACAATTATTGAATTTTTAAAACTATCTCCAAAAACACCATAATGAAGGAAAGGTACTTGAAGACATTGTAAGATGACAGCAGTTTTTTGCCAAAATTTGTTTGATCCTTAGTCTATTGGGAATTAAATAAAAAGAAAAACCTCAGTTTTCTCCTGTGTACAGTTAACTTTAAAATGAAAATATAAATTTCCTTTGTTTTTACTTGGTAATGATTGTCATATCTTAAGTATCTTCCAACTCAGTTTTGACTTGTATGAGTCATTTGACTTGAATAATTTTATGACTCGAGGAGGTTAAGTTTTATAAGCCCATTGAACAAAGTCCTCAAAATATATATACCTCTGACATGTTTATGCATGTACACATACATGCTCGTATGGCGTACTTATTCAGAAGTGGTTCAATTCAAAATAAGTGGCCGGAGAAAATTAAGGCCATTTAGCCCCAGATCCATTACCTTTATTTTCCACTGAAAACCCTCTACCTTATGTTCTTTCCTATATATAATTCTCTTTCTTTCCCTTTAACACCAAACTTTATAAGGGGAGTGCATACTTTATATGTCCACTTATTTATTCTAATGAAACTGTGTGCCTTAGGTCCCTTCCCCAAGCCATATGACACCTTTTTTCCTTGAACTGTGAGGTTATTTAACACTTTTAACCAACACTTCTTTTCTGAAACTCTTTCCTCTCTAAATGTTAACACTTTCTCAGAGTTTACTATTGCCTCTGGCTTCTTAGTCTTCCTTTAATCTCGACATGACTACTTGTGCTATAAAATGTTGGAGTTCTCAAGGGCTATGCCCTAAACCTTCTGCTATTCTTTATATATATTCCTGCCTGGGCTCATTCCTACTCATGGATTTGATCACAATTTATATATCAAAGACCCCTAATTAATATTCCTGTGCCATGACCACTCTGTTGAGACTTAGAGCCATGTTACGCAATTAACTTATTACTAGGTATTTCCACCTAGCTGCTCTATAACCATTTCAAAGTCACCATGACCAAAACTACCCCCAGTAATTTTTTATCCTATATTCTCCATCATTGCTAAACACACCATATTTTAGCTTGGTGGCAACTAGATGACCTTGGGAAAGTTATTTTTCATCTCTAAGCCTTAGTTTCCCTATATGTAAAGTGAAAATAATAGTCATTTCAATCTTTTTAAAAAGACTTATTTATTTATTTTTTAGAGACACAGTGTGTGTGTGCAGGAGATGGGGGAGGGGCAGAGGGAGAAGAAGAGAGAAATTCAAGCTCAGTTTGGAGGCTGACATGGGGCTTGATCCCACAACTGTGAGTTCAGGACCTGAGCCAAAAACAAAAGTCAAAACAAAAGCTTAACCGACTGTGCCATCAGGGCACCCCTCAGTAGGTTTTTATAAGAATTTAAAATCAGTCATTATGTAATTCACATTAATGAATGCTAACTACATAGAAGAGGGGCGCCTGGGTGGCACAGCAGTTGGGCGTCTGCCTTCGGCTCAGGGCGTGATCCCGGCGTTATGGGATCGAGCCCCACATCAGGCTCCTCTGCTATGAGCCTGCTTCTTCCTCTCCCACTCCCCCTGCTTGTGTTCCCTCTCTCGCTGGCTGTCTCTATCCTGTCGAATAAATAAATAAAATCTTTAAAAAAAAAAAAAGACAGTACTAATATTGTTCTCATTTTATACCACAAGAACTGGAAACACAATGAGGTTAAGTAAATTGCCCAAAGTTATGTAGCCAATTTGTGATTAAGCAGGATTTGAATGTAATCTTGGTCTACAACCTGGCTGCTTAATTGCTGAACTACCCTGTGTGATGTTATGTATAAAGTATATAGCGCAATCCTTTGCACATACTTACAAGATGTATAAAAATCATAGGGATGGGGAGGAGGGCTTTAAATATTCTGGAAATCTGCATTTTAAAAAGCTCCCTGGTAAATCTAATATTTCAACCCAGGTTAAGAACCAACGTAGTAGACTCTCAAAAATGTTTGTTCCTTCTATCCAAATGAAAATAATTGAATCAGTTTGACCCTGTGAACACTTTCACAAATGCTATAGCCATTAAGCCTGAAGTACCTTTTAGGAGGGCTCTGTTAGAATTCCTTTTTTGAAATGACAATAGAAGAGCAATAATAAAGACACACACACACACACACACACACACACACACACTTAAAAAGCCCTCAATATTCATATGACCAGAGGCATTTAATACATGCATTGTGTTTTCATTTGTATTGCATGATTTTATCCTTAGGAACAAGATCCTTAAAAATATTAGGCTTGTATATAACCCAGAAAAATCACTTTCTTGAGATCATTAAGCTGCTGAGTAGATATTCCATCTGGCCTAAAAATGCTTCATTTTACCTTTTCCCATCCACCAAAGCATATGCTTTCTGTCCTAGCTATCAATATTTCCTCCAGTTGTTTCTCATATGATTAGAGTAGGATATCTCATCCTTCAGCATATATGTCCAGAAATACAAAACAGACTAAGAACACGTAAAAAAGAAAGAATTACAGTAAATTCTGTCCTTTTTTTCATGAGTTCTATTGTGTGTGTGTGTGGTGTGTGTGTGAGAGAGATACTCCCCCCAGTATAGAATTTATTGTTCAGATATAGCTAGATTTTTGTTGTTCTTGTCTGTAAGTAGCAGGATATAATGCTTTCTAGCACATGCAGAAACAGAATTACTTGGAATGATTTGGGGTGGCTCAATGAAATAAAGAAATTGGTATATAGATGTAAGATCCAAATAGAGAGGAACTGGGGAAGCTATGGGGTCAGCAGGTCATCAGAAGGTCACAGGAATGAACCAGTTCAACCTCTTTTCCCAACTTGGTGTCATTTTAATTGGGTTTCAGTGTCCCAAAAGAGAACCGCATAGGCTTAACTGAGTTCCCACACCCATCAATTGGGCAAAGCACCTATTGGTGGTTACACCAATACTGCATACAATGGAATAGAAGTGAGTCTTCCAAAGGAAACTAGGCATTATTCACTAGACAAAAAGAATGGAGGGGACACTCCAAAGCTACAATTATCCCCTCTCTTCTTCTTCTTTTTTTTTTTTAATGATTTTTTATTATGTTAGTCACCATACAGTACATCCCCGGTTTCCGATGTAAGGCTCGATGATTCATTAGTTGTGTGTAACACCCAGTGCACCATGCAATACGTGCCCTACTTACTACCCATCACCGAAAAAACAGACTTTTAAACAAAGAGAACTGGTGGTTGCCTGAGGGGAGGTGGGCAGGGTTGGGGGGGAGGAGGATGAAATAGATAAAAGGGATTAAGAGGAACAAAATTCCAATTCCATAATAACTACGTCACAGCGATGAAAAGTCCAGCATAGGGAACATAGTCAATAATCCTGTGATACTGTTGTTTGGTGACACACGGTGACGACACTTACTGTGGTGAGCCCCAAGTAATTCACGGGGTTGTTGAATCATGCGTACACCTGAAACCAATCTGACACTGTATGTTACTTGTACTTCAATAGAAATACAATGAAAAAAAGAGAAACAGGAAACAAGCCACAGAAATGAGCAAACACGATTAGAGGAGTGAGTTTAGAAGAGCAAAATGAACAGAGATCGTTTAGGCCAGAGAACAGAAGCCCGAAGGGGCAGTGAAAAGGAGAAAAGCCTCAAATTTCCGAGTGGTGAGTCTTTCGAGAAGGGTGGCTGATGTGTATGCTTTCTGCTGGAACGTGGACCAACTTGAATTTCCATAGGTGGGCTTTCTTCAGGTTAAGGAAGGTCTTTCTCATTCTAAGTGCCAGCCCTAGTCTACATTTCTATTCTCAGAGACGCGGCAACTCAACGGGAGGTAATTTTGATGCGGTTCTTTCAAATCGTGGAGCGTGGTCTTCCAAGTACCTCTGTGTTCCTTTTTTTTTTTAAGCTAGAGAAATTTCAAATACAGTGGTCAGGTCAGTCTGATTTCATGTAATGTAAAGTTTGGGGCTCTTTGTACTGTAGTGTTTGGAACTGTTCCTCCAGCCTTCCCAGCAGCATGTGGCCTCAGTGCTTTTCAGGACCCATTTCTGGTGCTATGTCCTCTGCCTGGATGTTGACTCTGGCACCAGAGTCAGTAGGACAGCAGCCCGGCCCAGCAGCTGAGAGGTCCCCTCTCTCCACAGGACCTGAGCAAGTGTTTTGCATTCAGGGAGTTTCCAGGGATGGCATATAACCCAAACATCAGCCCTCCTTGTGTGTGCTCTGTCTCGGCTTCATTGCAACAGTCTTGACTCTGATCTCATTACTGGGCTCTTACCTTATTCCTCAGAAAGCATCCTCTTGTACCCAACGCAGGAGTGAACAATGCAGTAAGAAGGTGCTGTCAAGACTTCGGGAGCCCCTGACTTCCCTCTCCTCTGAACAGACTTAAGAATCCAAGGTAGAAAACCTAGGCACTGTCAGCTCCTTCTGACTCCTCACCCCCACGTCCCCCCCAGTGGCTAGATCCTACCAAATCTCTAAGATCTATGATCCACTTCTTCATCTTTATTATCCCTGGTTTAGTCTAAGTCCTTTCTTCCTTTCCTGAGCAAATGTATCTGTCTGGGGGCGCCTGGGTGGCACAGCGGTTGAGCGTCTGCTTTCGGCTCAGGGCTTGATCCTGGTGTTATGGGATCGAGCCCCACATCAGGCTCTTCCTCTAGGAGCCTGCTTCTTCCTCTCCCACTCCCCCTGCTTGTGTTCCCTCTCTCGCTGGCTGTCTCTATCTCTGTCAAATAAATAAATAAAATCTTTTAAAAAAAATGTATCCGTCTGCTGGCTTCCTCCAGTCACATCCCCTCCTATCTATTTAATCATATATTCATTCATTCATTCATTCATTCTGATGTTCTGTGAGAATTGACTTGTCTCTGTGCCCATATTCAAGAAATGCCACAAGACTCTGAGTTATTAGTTACAAAGAAGATATCCAGGCTATCAACCCTCCTGGTTCGAAGGAGTTGGGGACCCTCCGGGGTGGGGTTTCACAGGCAGATGAACTTGAGGTGGGCCCTCAAGTGTGTGTAGGTAAATGGATTGGAAGAATTAACATAGTTAAAATGTCCATGCTACCCAGAGCAATCTACACTTTCAATGCTATCCCGATTAAAATACCGAGGACATTTTTCAAAAAACTGGAACAAATAGTCCTTAAATTTGTATGGAAACAGAAAAGGCCCCGAATCTCCAAGGTACTGTTGAAAAGGAAAAACAAAGCTGGGGGCATCACAATGCCGGATTTCGAGCTGTACTACAAAGCTGTGATCACAAAGACAGCATGGTACTGGCACAAAAACAGACACATAGACCAATGGAACAGAATAGAGAGCCCAGAAATGGACCCTCGGCTCTTTGGGCAACTAATACTTGATAAAGCAGGAAAAAACATCCGGTGGGAAAAAGACAGTCTCTTCAATAAATGGTGCTGGGAAAATTGGACAGCTACATGCAAAAGAATGAAACTTGACCACTATCCCCTCTCTTCTTAATGCTAAAAATATCACAAATGGTCCCGATGTAAAAATATATGATTTTATTTGCCATTTAGTGTCTCCTAATTAAGGTTCTTAAGTCTTTACTGAATATTTGCAAATAGCTTTTAATGGGATGCTTATTCTACTTATTGTGTTGGAAGTTCCTCTAGGTTTTCTTCTTTATAGATAATTCCATCTTTTTTATTATAAAACATTAATTTTTAAAAAGTTGTAAATTATTTTTAAAGTTAAATTAACATACGGTATTATATTAGTTTTACATGTACAATATAGTGATTCAACAATTCTATACATTTATCACTGCTCATCACATGGTAAGTGTACCCTTAATCCCCTTCACCTACTTCACCATAATTACATTAGTTTTAAATGTCCCTAAATGGTCTTAAAACTTTCTGATCACAGTTAGTTTGCTTCTCAATATCTCTTCTCTTCTTGAACACATCATTTTCATGCCTTTCACAACACTGTATTTCTCAGCCCACTCTGTAGCTTTAAGATTTAGGTTTTGGCCTCAGAGATGTGAGAGACTTACGATATATGCTGTTTCTGGAATTTCTTCTTAATGAAAGGGATATGGGCTTTCTTCTGTCCTTTGTGAGGTGAAGCCATGTCTTGGACCATGAGGTTGAGGGACTCATCCAGAGGATAAAGAGCAGGACAGATATTACCTAGGTCCTAGATATCTATGGAGCAGCCATTATCAGTCATGAAACAAATTATATCAGGACTTTTATGTGAGAACAAAATAAATGCCTGTCTTGTTTAAACCATTGTTATTTTGGGTTCTATTACATATAACTATGTATCCCCATTAATATAGTCATTTAGTATTCCTAATTCTAATGTAATACGGTATACCTATATATACACATATTAGATATAACACTAAACAAATGATACTGATTCTAAGAACCATAATACAAAATTCAGCCTAATTTCTTCATTGTCACAATATATGAGGGTCTCTCTCTCTCTCTGCATGTATGTTTTCTTAGTCTGCCTGTGTGTCTGTGTATGACTATATTTTCCAAGCCTAGACTTGAGACTATTTTGGAATCTTGGAGAACAGAGTCTAGAGCTTAGGCATTGATGTTTAAAAACCACAGTGCTTTGTTTTTTTGAGAATTGTATTTTGGTCACCTTAATGGACTTTCTATTACTGAAAAGGAAATAAAAATTCTAGATTTTGTTAGAGAGATTTGAATCAATGGGAGAAAAACCATACTGCATGATAATTTTGAAGGGGTCTTCAGTTTGAATGGAATTGCAAACATGGTGATTATGTTTCACTAGAAAAATGACTTCAAAATATAAATATATGTGTGTTTCTTTGTTTAATCAGTCCTCTCTGAGGACTGAGGCAAAAACCTAATGATGGGAAGAGAAATATGCAGGCCAATATTCCCCTCATGGTGACTGAGGATCCTAAAGAGGCTGAGAGTAAGAGTGTTAAACTAACCTGGATATCCTGATGAAGACATTTCCCTAGACCAGGTGCCAGCCAACCATGGTCTCCTGGCCAAATCCAACCCAAGTCCTGATTTTTGTAAAACTATTGAACTGAAAATGATTTTTACATATTTAAAGGGTTGAGGAGGTGGAGGAAGAAGTAGGGGTTGGGGAAAGGGGTGGTGAAGAAGAAAAAGAAGGTACAGCAGTACCTGCAGGAGAGATGTGTGTGACCTGCAGCACCCAGATATTTACTTCCTGGTCTTTTATAGAAAGTGCACTGATCCCTGTCTTAGATCCTGTAACTTCAACAATATGGAGTATGCTGAAGTGGAGTGTGATTCATGTAGGGTGTCCTTGCATTACAATGTTTGTTGATTAAATGAATCAATTATTGAATGGATTCCGTGTTTTCAGTGATGTTTAGGAAAATGGATTACATGTCATTTATTCACCAGTAGACACCATGATTTTAGTGTGTAGTATTGTGAAAGCAATGTAAGTGAGGAATACTTGAGAGTGGAGTTGTGCTATAGGGTTTATATAATCTCACCCAATAGCATTGTTTTATGGTTTGGATGCTGATTAGAGCTTGGTATGTGACTATAGAAACTTGGCATCATGGCAAGTATAAATTCAATTACCATTTTGTGGTGTCTGGCACATAGCATATTTTAATTAATGTTTGTTGATAGATAAATGGTTAACATTATTATTATAAACTTTTGTTCAAAAGCTACTGGTTCTCCTTTCTAGTAAAATAATAACATTGGCAATGAGTCATTTTATGCCAGTATTTCCTTTGCCTTGTCTTCATATAAGAAATTTCTTTCTCTTGTATTGTCTTCATTTAAAAAAACCTGTGAGAAAGAAAACAAAAATCAATTATAATTGACTAAAAAAATAATTTTTCTTTTGTGAGAGCCACCAAAGCCTATGTGACTTAAAGGAAAAATGTCAAAAGGTGATCAAGAGGTTAAAAAAGACCATTGGTGTTGGCGTTTCTCAGGGTGATAATGAGGCATGTACTGGATTTTTCTTTTTTGGTATAATTGGTGCACACTCCTTTTTGCAGATTGATTTCAAGAGGTGATGTAATGCAAACCCCAGTCTCATGGGCAGGCTTTGTTCACAAACTTCTCATTTGTGATAAACTTTAAATACTCATGATCCCCTTTCCCTTCCCAATGGTACCTTCCACTTTAATCTATAAAATAAAGAGAGGTTGTACCTGGAATGGAATTTAAATAAGTTTTTTTTTTTTTCTATGACTGTAGTATATCCTAAGAGACACTTCAGTCAATTTCAGGAGTTTGAGCCTAGAGGAGTACTTTCTTCAGGGTAAGGTCAAGGCAGAGGGGGGAAAAAAAAGGTACAGCACAGCTGTGTGGTGCTCTCTTGTCCAGATCGACTCTTTGAACATTTTCTTCTCTTCATCAAAGGACATCTGGGAACGCAAAATATAGAAAATAAAATCCACGAGATTTTGGCTAATGTTATGAAAAATAAAGATTAGGATCAAAAGTTTAAAAGGATAATTTCAGCTTAAAAGAAAAATATAGAGAATCTTTCATTGCCTCCTGTAGCATATGAGGTATTTAAATTATTTGGTGTGCTGGTTTATGGACTTCTGCACCACACTTGCATTTTAAGAGTTCAGCATAACAGAAACATACCTGTCTGACGTGGATCATTTATAAGACGCTTTAAAAATAAAGTCAGTGGAAAATACAACTTAATGAAAAAGAGAAAGAAAATGGGCTTTTAAAAGAAAAATTAGAACTTTTTTTTACATTTTAGAAAAGATATGATAAATTGAAACTTAAGCAAGTATTTGTAAAGACAATTTTAGATAATCAGTAGTAATAAATATGACCAAATGATCATTTTTTTCAGTCATTCAATAAACACTGGTTGTCAAATTAACCAAGATTGAACTAAGTGCTGAGATGGAGACATGAAATAAAAACAATTTTAATCTTTCAGGGAGCTAAAAAAATGTTAAAATGGATATGGAAAATCTATAAATCCAGTTCTCATTTGCAGTAGCTAAACTTCTTCCTCCTGCCATGGGTCTTCCAAAATGAATTACCATTTCATTTCATTTCATTGAATTAGCCAATCTGGGTGTATTCAATTAATTTTACATTCATTCATTAATGCAATGAATAGATATTTTATTTGGGAAAATCCTAAGCCTGGGAAATAAATGAATGCGAGGAGGACATTGTCCTCTATCAGGGAATGTGCAGTCTAGTCAGGTATATATGCACTCAGATAACAAGTATTTAAGAAAGGTGCCATCATATTACTAATAATATTAGAGTATTACTTATGTAATGCTTGCTATGTGCTTACTATGTGTTTTACATATATTATCTTGTTTAATCTTTATAACAACACTGTGACATAAATACATATTTTATCTTCATCTTATAAATAAGAAAACTAAGGCAAAAAGAAATAGATAACTTGCCAAAGTCATGGTGGAGGTTGATTCAAATGACCACGGGTTCTCTCCTATTAACCACTACATTCATAGGAATTTAGTGGAGGGAGAGATTATCTCTGATGAGATGATAAGAAAAAAGTTTCATGAAGGAGTTATTATTAACACAGACTTATAAAAATATCTAGAACTTCGTACTCCAGCTAGGAAGAACTAGTTCATTGCAGACTACCCTTCCACTGAGAGGAAAAGTAAAAGCTGGATAAAATTTTAAAGTTGTTGGAACACACCAGAAAGCAATCAAGGCAAACAAAACTTGGGAGGCCTTGGATTCCAGAGAGAAGGAAGACTAGCTAAGTGTGTTATTCTTGGCAGCCTTTTCCTTTGAGTCATTAGTTAATGCATATGCAATGTGGGTGGAAAGGCTCTGAAGCTAAAAGCAGACAGATGCAAAAAGAAAGAGAATTATAGTGATATTTGGAGATGAAAAAATGGAGTTAAAAGTCAAGCAAGGGGGAAAATTACATTAAACCTTCTAGGCATTTATTAAGTTTCCTGAAGGAATGTATACTAGGAATAATAGCGAATTAGAAGACCAAGCCTAAAAACATTTACAAATAGCTCAATTTCTAATTGCATTAAGATGATCAGCTTCTACACTAACTGGCTACCAAGAGGTGCAAGAGAGAGGATTAATGATTCTGAAAGGTAAGTCAGTAAACATCCAAAAGGACTGAAGATACAGAAAAGAGAAGAAGAGATACCTAATATACAGAGAGTCTGTACTTGTGACAAATAGACTCTTAGGACTGGAAGACAGACCTGAAACAGTATGAAGCCTAAACAGTATGAAGCCTAAACCAGATGCGAACAGAGAAGACTCAGGCACATTGTGGTAAAATTAATGAAAAGTAATGACAAAGGAAAATATCTTGGAAATAGAGAAAAAGACAACTTACTTTGAAAGGAACAGTTGTACAATTCTTAACTTATTTCTTAAGCAAAACAATGGAAGCCAGAAGAGTCTGACATGAAAACTTTAAATGCTGAAAAAAAAAAAAAAAAAAAGAATTCTTCCTTTAGTGGAAATAGCCATTTAAAATTGACAAAAGAGATTTGCTTACAAACAAAAACAAAATATTTTATACCAGCAGAACGTCACTAGGAGGAATGCTACAAGATTTGCTTCAGTATAAGGAATATCATGTCATAGGGTGGAGGGGAATTAGAGAAAGGAAAGGAAAACTATTTAAGTGGTGAAATGTGAATACATTCAAATAAATAGTGACTATACAAATCAACAATAATTGTATACTGTGGCATTTAATCAAAGTACATGACAAGAATAACACAAAAGTGGGAAGGGATAAGTGGAGTTAAAGTGTTTTAATATTTTTGCATTGTCAGGGAATGCAAATATATATAAGACTTAGGAAGTGAGGGAATCCATAGAAGAACAACCAAAAAGACGAATTTTTAAAGGTTAATGAGTCTATAATTTAGAAGAGAAGAAAAATATGATTAAAAGATACTTGATAAACCCAAAAGAAGGCAAGAAAGGAGAGAAAAGGAAAGCTTGAACATGTGGTATAAGTGGAATAAAATATTAAGATGGTGGATTTAAACCCAAATATATCAGTAATTAATTAATAATAAAGTTATTCATTTATCTAATTAATAGTCAAAGATTGTCAGTATGGACAATTAATACAATTATATGCTACTTACAAGAGATGAAAATAAATATAGAGACACAAGAAGTTGGAAAGTAAAGTAAATGAAAAAGGGTGTAACATTGAAACAGCAACTAAAATAAACTTTATGTAAACTATGCCATTATCAAACATAATAGACAGGCTTTAAGACAGGAAGCATTCCTGGAGGTAAAGAAAGGCATTTCATAATGGTAAAAAAGGGTCAGTTTACCAGGATGCATAGCAATGTTAAATTTGTATGCACCTAAATTGTATAGCTTATAAAACAAAAACTGAAAGAATTAATAGATAAATAATCCACTGTCACAGGAAAAATCTTTAACACAAAATTCCAGAAAGTTATAGAAAAAGCAGGCAAAAACAATAAAAATAGAATATGTGAAAAGATTATTAAACTTTGCTCTAATTGATAGAGAGCATATAAATATACATAATACAAATATGCATAAGTGCACATAGAATATTTTACAAAATTTTTGTATGCTTGACTGCATAAAGCAATTTCAACAAATTTCAATAATTAAAATAATGCAGATGTGTTTTCTGACTACAATAGGTTTAAGTTTGAAATCAGTTAAGTTTGAATTAAGTTTGATTAAGTTTGAATCAGAAATAATTAGAAAATTTCCTTAAAGCTTGAAAATTAAATAACCCGAAATTCCACATATGAGTAAAATCATATTGGTATTTGTCTTTCTCTGACTTATTTTGCTTAGCATAACTTTAAAAAAGAAAAATAGGCTATAAGTAAAAGAAGAATTGTCAAAATATTAGAAAATATTTTGAGATTTTCAGTTAAAATGTAATGAAAAGAGAATATATAAAATTTGTGGTATGGAGCTAAAGCAATCTTTAAAGACAAATATTTTTAGCCTTCAGTGTATATATTTGAAGGCTTGAAACTAATTAATTATCTCTATGGATCTATCGGAAGAAGCAAGCAAAAAAGCAGCAATTTAAATCTACATAAAGTAGAATGAGGGAAATAATAAAAGAATTTAATGAAATAAAAAAGAAACAGAGATCCCTCAAAAAGTTAAAAATAGAGTTATCCTATGACCCAGCCATTGCACTATTGGGTATTTACCCCAAAGATACGGAGGTATTGAAGAGAAGGGCCATATGCACCCTAATGTTCATAGCAGCATTGTCCACAATAGCTAAATTGTGGAAGGAGCTGAGATGCCCTTCAACAGACGAATGGATAAAGAAGATGTGGTCTATATATACAATGGAATATTACTCAGCCATCAGAAAGAACGATTACCCACCATTTGCAGCAACGTGGACGGGACTGGAGGAGATCATGCTAAATGAAATAAGTCAAGCAGAGAAAGACAGTTATCATATGGTTTCACTCATTTACGGAACATAAGAAATAGCAGGGAGATTGGTAGGAAAAGGAAGGGAAGAATGAAGGGGGGATAAACAAAAGGGGGAATGAACCACGAGAAACTATGGACTCTGGGAAGCAAACTGAGGGCTTCAGAGGGGAGAGAGTGGGGGATTGAGATAGGCTGGTGATGGGTGTTAAGGAGGGCACATATTGGGGCGCCTGGGTGGCTCAGTCATTAAGCTTCTGCCTTTGGCTCAGGGTGTGATCCCAGCATCCTGGGATCAAGCCCCACATCAGGCTCCTCCACTGGGAGCCTGCTTCTTCCTCTCCCACTCTCCCTGCTTGCGTTCCCTCTCTCGCTGGCTGTCTCTATCTCTGTCAAATGAGTAAATAAAAAATCTTTAAAAAAAAAAAAGGAGGGCACATATTGTATGGAGCACTGGGTGTTATACACAAACAATGAATCATGAACACTACATCAAAAACTAAGGATGTACTGTATGGTGACTAACATAACATAATAAAAAATTAAAAAAAAAAACAGAGAAAATCAGCAAAACCAGAAGTTGTTATTTCCAAATGACAAAAATTAATAAATAGCAAGATTACAAAAAAATCAAAAGGGATAAATGAATACTATTAGGAATGATTGGGGGTACATTACAGTAAACCCTACAAAACATTAAAACATAATCAATAAATATTATAAACACTTTTTGTCCACCAAGTTGAAAGTTTAGATAAAATGAAATCAGAATCATATCTATAAAACATTTCTTCAAAAAATACAAGAGAAAGAACGACTTCTGACTAATCTTTGAGACCAGCATAACCTTGATACAAAATTTGATAAAACCAGAAGTTGCCAATCTTTGTTATGAACATGGATTAAGTATCTTAAAATGATATTAAAATGTCAGATTCAGCAATGTATATAAATTATAATAATATATTACTACCTTGTTGGACTTCTTACAGAAATGTATATTTTGTTTAGTATTAACAAAATCAATGAAATTCTAATTTTACAGTAGTAAAACCTCACAAACTCCATTTTAACAAAGTAATCAAAATTAATGTCACTGTTATTAGGACAGACATTATGTATCATCTGTTACATCATGTATCTCCCATTGCATTGAGAAGGACACAGTATCACTTTCTGGTATTCTCACCAAAAGTGCATAGTATGAATCTCATCATGAGAAAATATTAGACAAACCTTAGTTGTGGAGCATTTTATGAAATAACTAGTCAGGATTCTCCAAAAATATCTAGGTCAAGAAAATCAAAGATGTAGGTGCATTTGTAAATTAAAATATACAAAGAGACTTTAACTAAATGCAGTGCATTTAGGATTAACAATGTGTTTAGGATTATTCATTGAATCTTTTACCAGGAAAGGAAGAGGTAAAATCATTATTTGGACAATTGATGTGTCCAGTTTAATGTGCATTGTTAACTTTACTTGGTTATATATGAGAATGTCTTTGTTCTTAGGAAATATAGACTGAATTTTTAGTGGTAAAGGAACATGATGTCTCCAACTTACTCTCAAGTGGTTCAGAAAAAAAAAACCACACACATATATATATATATATATATATATATATATATTGCACATATATATGCTAGAATAAGTGAGAAAGTAAAAAAATAATAGAATGAATGGGGAGAATTGTAAACGATTGGTGAATCTCATTAAAGAGTATATGTAGGAATTACCTGGTTGAAAATACCAGACAGTATACTTCTCATCATTAACAGAATGAAAGAACAAAGTCTCAAGATCATCTCAATAAATAGAAAAATTATTGATAAAATTCAAATTTCATTCATAATAAAAGGTATTGTAAACTAGGAATGAATGGATTTTTTTTTTAATTTGGTGAAGTCTGTCTACAAATAATTGGAGCAAATATTGTACTTAATAGTAAAATATAGAAATATTTCCCCTGAAATGCCCATTGCCACTTCTAATCAACAATACAGAAGTTTCTAGCTAATGAAATAAATAAAAAAAGAGAAATAAAAGCTAGGGATTGGAAAGAAAAAGAAATTTTATTATTCATATATGACATGATTGAGTTCACTGAAGAAAGCAAACACAAATCTATGGATATACTACTTAAATTAATAAGTGAGTTTGGCAAATATTAAAAATGTGGAGTCAGTATACAAAAGTCAGTTGTATTTCTAGCTAACAGCAATAAATAATTAGAAACACGATATTTTAAAATGATACTGTTTACTGAGTATAAAAATATTTTAAATATCTATGAATAAATCTAAAAATGGTGTGCAAGATATAGAAGACTACAAAATATTACTCAGTGAAGTTAAAGAAAACTAATAAATAGAAGGGTATGCCATGTTCACAGATTAGATGATTTCAGTGTTTTAAGTTGTTGATTCTCTCTACATTGTTGTAAAGATTAAAATTTCCCAATTGTGTGAAGTGACAATATGACTTTAGAAATTATGTGAAAAATTAAAGGGCCAAAAATAGTATCTTATAGATGATAAAGTTGGAAGATTTATATGTCCACATATTAAGATTATTATAAATCCACTCTACACCAGTGTGTTAATGGTACAAGGATTGAAATATAGGTTAGTGGATCAGAACAGTTCAGGAACAAAACTGTATATTCCTGGTTACTGGATTTATTATAATATAATCTTGCAAAATAGTGTCTTTTCAATAAATGATGCTGTATCAATTGATTGTCCATATGGAAAAAAATAAAACTGACTGGTACCACACACTTATAAATAAATTCCTCGTATATATATGCATAAATTCAAAAGATAAAGATTTAAGTATCTATGTCGAATGATGCTGCCTAGTAAGGTAGCCATTCATTAAATGTGGCTCTTTAATTTTAAGTTAACTGAAGTTAAAATAAAAAATTCAGTTCCTTAATTGCACTAGCCACATTTCAAGTGCTCAATTAGTTATATGTGGCTAGCAGTGAGTGCACTGAACAATGAAGTTATAGAACATGTCCATCTCTGAACAAAGTTTTCTTAGACAGTGTTGATATAGGGCTAGGAAAATAATACATCAACTATAAAGGAAAAATTGACTTAATGCATAAAGAACTCTTAAAATGGAGAATAAAAGGGAAAAAAAGAAAAAATAGACAAAATCATGAACAGTGGATACAAAATGATATACAAATGACTCTTTAATATATGGAAAAAAGTGCTATATTACTCATATTAAGGGAAAAAATTGATACATCTTCTATGTGGTTAATAAGATACAAAGTTTATTTGGTTCTGCTTGTCTTCAGTACCAGGTTTCTTCTCCTCAACTTTTGTTCTTTTTTTTTGAATTTGCAAAATACATGGCTCAAAATCAAAACTATATAAAATACATACTCAGAGAAATCACAGATCCCTATTCCTTCCACTTAATTCATGTGATGTATCAATTTTTACTTATCAAATTGCTGACCCAAAGATTGACCACAGACTGTTCGAGATGAGTAGAGAAGGGCACTTCCATACATTACTAGTGGGAATGCAAAATGGTATAACCACAATGAAGAGGAATTTGGGATTATTTTAAAAAATTATATATTCATTTACTTTTTGATCCAGCAATCACATTTCTGGGAATTCAGTCTGAAGATACAATCCCAGGAATACAAGTGAACATACACTCAAGATTACTCATTGTGACATTAGCAAAAAATTGGAAACTTGAATGCCATGTAGAAAGTTAAATATGTTCTGGCACATTCACATTGTAGTATTATGTAACTGTCCAAAAAATTAATAAAAATAATGATAAAGATCTCTTTAAAGTGACATGGAGTAATTTCTAGGTTATATTATTATAAGGAAAAAACAAGGTGCAAATGAATATGTATAATATGCTACCTTTCCTTTAAGAATTAAGGAGAATTTAGAATTATATAGATATACATATATATATGTAATGTGTATACATATATGCTTAAATGTAAGTAAACATATCTAAATATATTTTATTAATATTTTATATCAAATATAAATAAATGTATATTTGCTTATATGTACACATACACATATCTACACATATGTATATATACATACACTTATATACACATATATATAAGGGTATATACATACGTGTATATAAGTTTAGTTTTGCCAAAACAAATACAGGAATAATGAACCAGAAAGTAATGAATTGATTATCACATGAATTAAGTGGAAGGAATAGGGATCTGTGATTTCTCTGAGTATGTATTTTATATAGTTTTGATTTTGAACCATGTATTTTTGCAAATTCAAAAAAAAAAGAACAAAATTTGAGGAGAAGAAACCTGGTACTGAAGACAAGCAGAACCAAATAAACTTTGTATCTCATTAACCACAAAGCAGAAAAAATAATCCACGTAACTTTGGAATGCTGTATTCTGACTATATGTCATCAGAGGGATATATTCTAATGATAAAGAGAATTGCAGAGAAATTATGAACTTTGCTTATACGGTTTGTTTTTGGTAATGCTATGGGTATAGCAATCCTGAAATTATTTTTTAGGTATTATAGGATTGAACAAATGAGTAAATATGTTTAAGTTGCAGACAAAAAAGGAAGCTGTACAAATGGCATGAGAGTCAAAAACATAGAGATGGAACACAAAACCAAGAAGTAGATGAGGTTTCCCGGTGTGTAGTGACAGGAAAATATGACATTTAAGAGAGATGTGAGTAGCGACCAGAATCATACTTTACATTCTTGTGTTTGCCTTTGGACTGTAAATCTCAATAATTAAGTATCTGTTGAATCAGTATGACTTAGTTTCAAGTGAAACAGATTTTATTTAAAATTAAAAATGCCCATTAAAAAGTACAGAATAGCATTTTATAAATATGTATATATTTCGTAGAATTATTCTAAAATTGTGGACTATGTGGTTAAACTCTGAGGAATTTTTACATCTTATGGGCTTTTGAAAAATACATTTTTCCCCTATAAAACTGGTAAACTTGACACTGAACGTTAGATGTAATGCAAGAGTCAGAATTGAGATGTTCCAGGACCAAATTTATCTTGTAGACCTCAAGAATATTCAAGTAGTCACATAGAGTGGCAACTTGTAATAATAAACCTTCCAATAATATGAATTTGGATATATAGTAGCATAATCAGAGATTAGCCCCTCTTCTTGGTAGTAGGCTCATCTGTGTTATTTCATTAGCCTCATGAAAACATGACTGTGCATTTTATGTAATTAATTTTTTCTCCTAATAACACTATGGTAAAATTTTATTGTATGTGTTTATCAAAGTTATTTATTGACTAGTGTTAGGCCTATAACTACATCTTTTATGGCTAAAAATATTTCTTGTAAAGATTAAATAAGCTATGTTTATCTGTACTGTAATGTTCACATCCATTGATGTGAACATCAATGGATTATGAACATCAGTCATTATGAATGAGCAAATCATTAGTGAAAATATGTGGATGTGTCTCTTCAGAATGGTAGTTGGTGATGACATGGATTGAGCATGGTATCTGTGTCTGTTTGATTACGTCTCACATTAACAGAAAATTAAACCTACTTAAAGAAAAATTCTTCATTTGGCTTCTTTAGAAGCAGAACCTGAGATGGGAATTCTGCTAAATGGTTAGAACTCAGCTTACCTCTCCCATTATGCCAATTGCATTTTTGAGCTTTACTCCTGCTCAAGATTTGTCTAGAAACACCTAGACTTCCTTTTCTGCATCATGCTCATTGGGCACAAAACAGAAGCTGTTTCATCCTCAATAAGGAATAGCACAACAATCATATTTTAAAGGTAGAGACCCCCCCTTTTTAGGTAATGTAAAGATAACACTGGAAGATAGAAATTGAGAGTTTTGAATCCACTTGTTCTTCCACTGATAGAAAACTCATCTCTGTTTACTCTTATATTGGAAATCTGTAAGGTGTGTGACTGACAAATGGCATCTTCACAAAAATGGAAAGCTCATTATTTAATCATTTGTAAATAAAATGTTAGGATTGTTTTCATACATCTTTAAGTGTTATCCATTCTGAATGGGGAATATAAGTTAAAATTAAGTTACAGTGTATAGAAAATATGGGTGCTTACTTCCCAGTATCAATTCTTCCCTTTTTCTATCTTAATAGAGTGCTCGAATTTTAACTGGGTTGATGACCACACAGAATAAAGACTATATTTTCATTCTGTCTTGAAGTTATGTGTGGCCACATGACTATATTTGGTCAAAGGGATTTGATTGGATATATTCAGCCTCTGAATCATGACCTTCAAAGGAAGATGCATGCCTTTCCCCTCCTTCCTCTTTCTTTTCCCTCTTCTGCCAGTTGGAATGTAGATATCATGCTGCTTACTCTTGGATTACGTGGATGAAAGCAATATTTTAGGGATGGCAGAGCAACACGATAGAAGTCTGGTCTCTGACACTGTTGAGCTTTCATATCATCACTGGGATGCTTCAGTCTAGTTTGTTACATGAGAGAGAAGTAAAGTTCTGTCATGTTTAAATAACTTTTATTTTGGCTTTCTAGTCTAGTAACTGAATCTATATCGTAATTCAGTGGTCCATCTAACCTTTTTCAATATCATTATATGCTCTGACATACTTAAAGCAATGGCAACAAGGTAGAGACGGATCTCTTCTTTATATTGGAAAAGAAAAACTTGAGTAATTTCAGGCAAGCATTTTTGATCTCTTGGTTTTGTTGAAATGATTATTTACCATTTTTAAGCTGGGGATAAAGCTATGATCAACAAAAATATTATTTTACCAACAAAGACTTAATCAGGTAGTTTGAATAAGAATCAGCTATTAATCACAGGGGGTATAGATTAGTTCATGTTTATGAAAAGCTCTAAAAGTCCCACATACATAAAAGCACAAGATATCATAATGCATTTACTTTGTGACAAAGATTGTAAAATTGAAGATGACTGTAGCAATTATGCAGAAAAAATTCATCTAGAAACAAAGTAAAAGCATGTATCTTAAAGGAAATAGAAGTGAATGGTAAACTGCTCTTTCTACAAATTATCTCTACCTATCTCAATCACACATTATTGTTAGGAGCATTGTGATCTGAAACTTTGTAAGATGGGGTATTTGAATACAGAACATCTTATTAAACATCAATTCACAATAGCAACAATATCTTTGAAACAGGGATGTATATGCTTATTGCCCCAAACCTGGGATATTATGTACTAGTCTGGAGAGGGGAAAACATTAGCTTTCCCAGTTGAAGCTACAGATTTTCCAGAGTACAGTATTTCAGGAAATGCTGTCAAGATTAGAGGTTACATTGTTTGGGATGCCTGGGTGGCTCAGTTGGTTAAGCGTCTGCCTTCGGCTCAGGTTATGATCCCAGGGTCCTGGGATCGAGTCCCGCATTGGGCTCCTTGCTCAGTGGGGAGCCTGCTTCTCCCTCTCCCTTTGCCTGCTGCTCCCCCTGTTTGTGTTCTCACTCTTTCTCTGTCAAAAAATATAATAAATAAAATCTTTAAAAAAAGATTAGAGTTACATTGTTAATAAGTTGTATTTAAAATACTTCTTCTTACATAACAAAATTTCAACTTCAATACACCTGGTTCCAGTGAAGAAAACAAAGTTCTTTGAAGAACTAAGACATCATAATGAAACATAAAGATTAGTAGGAGCCATGGGTAGTTTGAAAACTGAACTGAATTATTGACTTAAGACTATTTTTAACTGGATATAATATGAAAAAGACTTTCGTTGTGTCAGTAATTCATCCATAGAAATATGATAGAGGAAAGAAAGCAATAGTGATAGTAGTTTTTCTACATTAGAATGTGAGCTAAAACAGAACTATTAAGCTTAAAAGGAAATAAAACTGCAATAATGCTCGTACTATGTTCTTATTTTATGAAGTGTTACTTTAGTATTAGTCTTAAATATTGGCATTGGTATTAAACATTTAGAAACAATTTTTTTCATATTTCTACGGATGAGGTTTCTGGTTGAAGTTTATAAATATATTGTACTAAGACTATATGACAGGTGATGAGCAAATTGTAAGAGATAGAAAGATGAATAAGACAAGATGCTTCCCTCAAATCTTTGAAGGTGTAAAGATACACATTCTGGGAGTGTAGACTTGTGCAGGCATTCTAAAGAGCAATCTGTTAGTTGTTAACTAAATTGGAAATATAAATAAATGTGACCCAGCAGTGTCCCCTGTAAATATATGTTTCAGGGAAATTCTCACATGTGTCCATTAAAAAACATGCACTAGAGTATTCACTACAATGTTGTTTGTGGTAACAGGGAGTTGAAGGCAATCTAGGTGAATGCTACTAATAGTGCTCACTGTAAAATGCTTCTCAGCAATTGGAGGCAAAGGAACAGATGGAAGTATACTGACATGATAGACCATAAAAACAGCTTGGGTTGACAGAGTAAAAATCAAGTCAATTGAGTGTAATAGCATTAATGTCAGTTAAAACATATGCATGTAAAATAATGTTGCATGTTTTACAAGTACACCTAAAGATGAAAGATTATACGTTAAACACTTTAAAATGAATGGCCATTAGGAAAGAAGAAAATTGAATTGCAGATAGAGAATGAAAGGAGATAGGTAGATAAATAAATAAATGAAAAATAAATAAATAAGAACTCTAAAGAGGGTCCTTTTCTGGAAAATGATGGTATTGGATCATTGCTATAGACTGGATTTTGTGTCCCCTGCACTCCTCCTGCCAAATTTATATGTTGAAGCCCTAATTCCCACTGTGATGGTATTTGGAGGTGAGACTTTGGGAAGTAATTTGATTTTAAGGGTGGAACCCTCATAATTGGGATTAGTGCCCTTATAAATAAGAAGAGACATGAGAGAAATGATCTCTCTCTTCACTATGAGAGGCTATAGCCAGAATGAGGGCTGTCATCAAGAACCCAACCATATTGATACCCAGATCTCAGACTTCCAGCCTCCAGAATCATGAGAAATAAATATTATTTGTTGTTTGAGGCACCCAGTCTGTGGTAATTTGCTGTATTATCCCAAATTAACTAAGACAATCATGAACTAGTTGAAGAGAACAAGTTCTCTATACCTAATATAAGTATAACTGCAATTAAAACAATTCTGAATTGTGCTTCTAATAATAAGGTGGTTTAGATATTTTGAAAAAGTTTTATTACCAACAGCTAAAAGTACTAGAGTGAAAAGTTAAATATTCTAGCTGAGTTTGCAGAAAAAGTACAGCAGGCAAATTCTGTGGAGAGAAATGGCCACTAGTGTGATGAGCATAAATTAATGCTAGGAGACAAATATTTTGAGGTTTAAAAAAATGTAAAGGAGGGGCCCCTGGGTGGCTCAGTCTTCTAAGCGTTTGCCTTCAGCACAGGTCATGATTCCGAGGTCCTGGGCTAGAGCCCCACGTCAAGCTCCCTGCTCAGCAGGGAGCCTGCTTCTCCCTGTCCCTCTGCTCCCCTGCTCCTGCTCTCTCTCTCAAATAAGTAAATAAAATCTTTAAAAATAATTTTAAAAATGTAAAGGAGGCAAGGCCTTGGACCCACCTAAGTACAGTGTAGGAACTCTTGAAATCCGAACCCTTGAAAGTCAAAAACTTTGGTGAAAATGAGGGCTACAAAAATCCATTCACCTGCAAAAAGAGAATCTGTAGCCATAGTCCTATACTTATGAAGCTGTGGCATTTGAACTTTCAATGCCTGGGTGATAAAATAAATTTCAAGTAAAATAATTTTAAAGTGTTCTTAGGTTTTTCATGCGTAGAATGCCTGGCAGGAAGAAGCACATACCCTCTTTAGCGGGTTATACTTCAATTCACACTCCTCTGGATACTTGTAGATTAAAGTCACTTAAATAAACCAAAATTAAAATTATGTGGGGAAACCAGGTAAGAGAAAGTTCAAGAAAAACATATAAAAGAGAACTAAACCTCCAAAGTTCAGATTTTTGAATAATTAAATAAAGAACACAAAGTGATAATATTAAAAATTATTCAAGAGGCTAAATGTGGACCCAAAATATGAGTGACGATTAAAAGACTATAAAAATGATTAGGCAATACCTTTGTAAAAGGTATCAAATGGAACTCCTAGAAATGAAAAAGTATATATAATAATTGAAACTGAACATGAAATCAGTGGTTTAGACAGCAGTTAGAGATAGTTGAAGAACAAATTAGTTAAATGGCAGATTGACCAGAAAAAATTGTCAAATAAAGTAGAGAAATAAAGGAGGTGGAAAATATGAGAGAGATGTAAGAGGCATGGAGATAAGAGTAGTTACTCCAAGCTACCTCTATTTGGATTTCCAAAAGAAAAGAGAAGGGAGAGTGGAGGCAAGATAGTAATGAAGACATAGGGGCTGATTACAGATTGAATGATCAGAATCAAAAATCAAAAATGAAACCCAAAGAAGATAAATAAAAGGAGATTCACATTTGGATACACTAGAGTGAAACTGCAGAGAAGTGACGACATTAGAAAATCTTAGAATTAGCCACAGAGAGAAAAAGAGAAATAATCTTAACAAGGAAGAACAATTATAGTAGAAGCTGGCTTTCTTATAGTTATCAAAAGTCATAAGAAAGGGAAATAATATCTGGGAGACAATTACTGTCAATGTAAAATTCTACATTGTGCAAAACTATCGTTCCAGAATGTGGTTGAGATGAAGACATTTTCAGACAATAATTTGCCATATACTGATTAGAGGAAATTCTCAAGGTGGTAGTTAAGGCAAAAAAGAAAATGATCCCTGCAAAATGATGTAAAGTGAAAGAAAGAATGGTGAATAAATGTTAAAAACAATGAGTAGATCATTTTAAACAAATAATCATTGTGTAAATAGCAATAGTAATCTCCACTTTGGGGGCTAAAAATGATAATTGCTAACAATGACAGACAAGATAGAATTGGAATTACTGGAGTTTAAGATTTCTGAAACGTGTATCATTCAGAAGTGTAGAAATGTTAACTTTTAAAGAAAAGAACTGTTAACTGTAGATTTTAAGTATAACATACATATTAAATTTTACTGTTTGAGAGGAGCTTGGTAATCAAAAACCTTTACCATTATGTAAGTCAGTGTGTATTTCCTAAAAACAAGAACATTGTTTTATATAACTACAGTACAGGTTCAAAATCAAGACTTTAATGATGATACAATATTATTATAAAATCTGTAGCTCTTCAACTATTGTGAATTGTTCCAGTGGTGCTTTTTAAAGCAAAAGAAACAAAAAACATTTTTCTGATCCAGAATCCATTCCATGTCTTTGTCATTTTTTTTTTTGAGATTTATTTATTTATTTGAGAAAGAAAAAGAGTGGTGGGGGGAAGGAAGGAGAGAGAGAATCTCAAGCTGATTCCTGCTGAGCATGGAGGGCGACACAGGGCTCGATTCCATGACCCTGATATCATGACCTGAGCCAAAATCAAGAGTCAGACAGTTAACTGACTGAGCCACCCAGACACCCCTGTCCTGTTTCTTTAATTTCCTTAAATCTGGAATAGTACCCAGTCTTTCTTTGTCTTTCATAACCTATATTTTTGAAGAGGACAAGTCAGGTTTTTGTTAGAATATTGTTCAATTTGGGATTGCCTGATGTTTTGTGATGATTAGATTAATTAATAATTAGGTCATTTAGTCTTCACAACAATTCTGTGGGGATTTTTTTTATAGAGGAAGGAGCAGATTCACAGAGAACTTAAGTCACACACCTACTTGTAAATAGTGGAGTTGTGTTTCTTGTACGCCCATCTCCCTTGCTGCTTACATCATAATATTTTGCCAAATCCTATTTATATCTGTGCCCTCTTCTGCTCCTGCAGAAAGGTGCGTAATTCCCCCCCCCAACTTCTCTGCTCTTGGCTAGGTCATTTCACATGCAATCTGTACATTTTTCCTACAGAAAAGTTGTTCAAGTTCGCTGTCTAATCTTGTTTCCTTGTCCCATTACTGTATGTCCATTAATAGCAAGCCTGTTCCATCATCCAGTTGTACAGAGAACAGGTACTTGTTCCCAAGTATATGGCATTTGGAATTTAGTTCATCAAGACTTTCTTGAACTTACCATTCTTTGCAATCCCCATAGAAAAGCATGCTTTTTATTTTGTTTATATTTTCATTGCTACCACAACAATGAAGGTGTTTCATTACACTCTAAATTGATGCTTAAATGTCTTTCTTGCTGTAATGGAAACACTGATGGATCATAATCTGTTTAATAATTACATAATCTGTTTAATAAATAATTTTTGTTTTATAATGTGTTATAATTCATATTTTGATTATTTCTTCTCTGTGTAGTCTCTCAAAAGTTTTTTTCATTATAAGTTTAATATGAAAAGTAGAGAAAAATGTTTATATTATACCTTAATCAATAAAATAGTCTTACTGACAATAAGACAAAATGTTTAGATTTAAATTTTAAAATAGCTCACCCATTTTTGTGGATTTTTGTCATCATTTATTTATATAGATCGATGATATAGATATAGATAGTATCTATGTTCTCCCAGTTCTGTTGCAAAAGTCTTTTGAGATTTTTCAATAAAATTGCCAAATCAGTTTAATTTTATTTACTAATTTTGAAATAAGTCATTGAGAAAGAGAGGAAATGGTAGGCATATGATGTGTATTTAGGAAATGAAACCAGTAGATGTTTTTACGAGAGAGAGGTTTCTGGATCTGACAGAGGGTAATAATCCTCTTAAATATATAAGGGAATATAGAAATCAAAGTAGATTTTAAAGGGCAAATAAATTATTTTTAAGAAGTTAAATAAGATGATAAAACCAGTAGGTGGCAGGATATAAAATACAGCTTCTATTAAGCCCCAGACTACTGTGTGTCATTCTTTCCACATACAGATTAAGGAGCCCAACAAGCTATTAGAGCGAATTTTGGACAGAAGATACAGATTTTGTGAATCATTGGCTTATAGAAGCTAATTGAATTTGTGGTTGTGGATATGCTAATTAAAAATAATTTCAATTTCAAATGAGGTATTAAAGACATGGCATAATTGCATTAACATGATTCTCATACACTAACCCTAAAATTTTTAATAATTTCCAGATGACATATCAATTTCCTTTGAAATGATATATTTGGCTCCTGACTCTCATTATTGGATATGAAAGGCCCTTTTTTTCCTCCTCTTTTTCCTTTCTTTCTCCTTACATCCTTCTCTTTCTCCTTCCCTAATATTCTAATAAACATCTATAAACCAAATTCCCAAACTAAAAACTAGAAAATTGATTATTTACAAGTAGGTGTGTGACTTAACTTCTCTGTGAATCTGCTCCTTCATCTATAAGAAAGTGAATTTCAATCTCATGTATTTAAGTGTTTTATGACATCTCTGATTGGCCAAAATAGGTCTCAGGGTTGTCTGAGACCTACAACGAACAGTTTACATAATCTCCATCAGCATAGATGTGATAATTTGGAAGCTGATCGCATTACTTCTATTTATTGAAGAATTAATTCCCACAATAAAAGATTTCAAATACAAACTTATATAATGTGATATAATATATCTAAAGCAAACCTTTCTATTAATATACACAAGTATAATGCCTCTGGGTGGGCATCTGACCTTTGTTGTTGTGGGTATGGGTGCTTTCTCCCTTCCTGGTGGGCTCCTAATCCATTGCAGATTAGGATAGGTATGAGATTCTCAGCAGACTCAGGTCCATAGCCTCAGACTAGAGGCTAAAGGCTTGATCTTCTAGCATTAGTAGAATGAAGGGACTTTATGTGTTCCCATGGTAAAAGCAGGTGTCCCTGAGCTGTGAAAACATAAGGTTTCTATGCTTACTGAACCAAGTTATATCAGTCTTATATTTGTTTAGTGAACATGTTAATTCTGCTATTTCCACCCAACTGTTTGAAGGTTTATGTATATTTACGTTAAACAATGCTAGTATGTTTATCAGAGAAGAGACTGGCGCATGTGTTTCTGCTGCCCCCACTCAGCTAGCTATGAGTTTTATGTATTTTCACAGTGAGCAGCCTAATATGTTGAACCTGTATGATATTGTGCCCTTCACTGACATAGAAAACTCTTTAAGGATTTGTACTAATAAGCTGCCAGGGCCAGAAGTGGAACTTAGAATCAGTTCATATATACAAACACTCTAGAGCTGCCTCTGAGTTTCTAAACCTGACATAGCAATTGCAGAGATTTTTATTCTTCTCCTCCAATCCTATCCGTCCTCTGGTCTTCCCCATTTCAGTAACTGGCCCCAGTGTTCACCCTGCTCACTAGCCAGAAACCAGGAGATATCCATAAATCCCCTAGATATGTTATATCCTCCACTCCCTGTCCAACCCACTAGTAAATACTGTTGATTCTTTCTCCTCCATATATTTCAAATATACCTCCTCCACTGCTACCTTCTTAGTCTAGGCTGCTTTCATTTCTCATCTAGATTATTGCTCTTATCTATATCTCTTCACACTTGCCAGCCGTATATTAATTCAGTCTCATACAACAGTCAGAATGGTAGTTGTCAAAGGAAAACTAGATAAAACTATTCTCATGCATAAAATACCCCATGGCTTGCCATTGCATTCAGAGTAAAATCCAAATTCCTTGACACCGTCTAGAAAGCCCTGCATAGATTGATCTTTGCCTCTTCACCTCTTGCCACTTTCTCCTTAACTCACTATGTCTTGGCCACACTGGTCTTTTTTCAGGTGCTTAAATGTGCCCAGCTCTTTTTTATTTGATGGTTCTGTGCTTACTCTTTCTCTACCTCCAGCTCTTTATTTAGCTGACTTATTCATATCCTTCAGGTCTAGGATTAAAAATGTTCTCAGAGAGGTGTATTCTGACCACTTACTTTGTCATAATACCCTATTTATTTTATTTAGAGTATTTAAAGAATTATTCATTTTGTTATAAGAACTTGAACATGCCTGAACTATGCATTTTAATTTTAAGGTGTCATTTTCCTAGGATGGAGGGGATTTTAAACTCAGTCAGTCTTGGGGCTTTGTCCCCTCAGGTTAGTGGAAAGATGCAAGGTACTCTGGAGGCAGTGCCATCATGGCAAACCATTTGCTCCATTTCTCATTCCAGAGGTGGGAAGACTAAATGGCCTCTCCTCTCTGAGGACTAGCTTCCTTCCCAAGGTGCTGCCAGGGGCAGGTTCCTGTCTCTACTCCTCCTGGAGCCTATATTCTTCTCGGCCTTGAACCTCTACGTGTTGCTTTTATTTTCAAACAAAATGACCTTCTTTTTAGAACACCTAGTATAATTTTCTCAATTACTCTTGGCATTTGGAAACAAAAGCTAGAAATTAGCCTAGTTTTAGCTTTTCTTCCTGCCACAAACTTCCCCAGGACACTAATAAGGAAGGAAAAGGTTAAAAAAGACTAAGATCTTAAAATATTATCCTACAAAGTATCATCACAACCAGTGTTGGGCTAATTTGTTTATTGTCCATCTTCCTCAGTAGGTTGGGAGCATAATGAGGTAGGGGCCATATCTGTCTTGTTCATCATTTATCTTTAGTGCCTGGCACACGTAGTAGGTAATCAGTAAGCATTTGTTGAATGCATGAATTAATGTGGTGGATAGTTTGCTTTTATTTGTTTTATCAGTGGACTGTTAGATCTATGGTGCTCTTTTGGATGTGGCAAGGAAGACCTTGCCAAAGTTAAGCCACCTGGAGTCCTGTTAAATTATCATCGGTGTTTTGAATCATGAAAGATTCAGTGGTCTTTTATTAAAATGAAAATATTTTCAGAAGAATTAAAACCTGAATCAGTTTAACAGAATCAGTATATGTCACCCAAGGCAATGTCTTATAGAAAAGTGGCATAATTTAAACTGAAAGAGAAGCTTAAGGAGAAGACAAAGGTCCTGCAGAGAGGAGAGGAGCCTGAAGAAAATCAGTTCTTTAGAGGAATGCATTCTCCCTATGCTTGTAGCCTTGGACAGTCCTTTGGGAAACATGTGCATGTGTACACGCGCGCACACACACACACACACACACACACACAAACGCTATCATCAATGAAAGCAGGGGAGCTCATAAAATACACCCTCATTGTTGGTGAACCATTTTGTAAAGGAAAGCATAATCAAAGGTAGTTATGTCAGTGTAAGATAATAAGAAAGTACATGTAATAATATAATTAAATGGACATGTAGGAGATTGTAAAGCCATCCCCGAATAGTATTAATGGTTGACTAATATCTGTTTCATTTTTATTGCTGAGAAGTAGTCTATTTTGGTCCTATCCTGGAATATATAAGATGTCAATTATCAAATTTGAATATGACATAAAGGGAAAGTATATTTTATTAAGTGCTCACTATGTTCTAGGTAATATGATTGAAATTTTATATATGCTGTATCATTTAATCCTTTCTACAACCCAGGTCAGAATTTTATTTTCCTTATTTTATATTTTAGTTTCTCAGCAAAAGTACAAAACGATAGCTACTGTTATGTTGCACTTGTACTTTGAGGAGATTAACAAAGAGATCCCGAAATACAAGTGGATCAAAATTAAAATTTGACACATTTGTTCAAAATGACTGTACAAGATCAGAGTGGTAGAGACCTGGGTTAGAGCATTTCATTCACAAGTGGCTGAGGAGTTTTAGTCAACTGTTAACTCAATATAAATCAATAGTGTTAATGGAGCTGCCAAAAAGCTAATGTAAATGTTGCTCCTGTGGAAGAATGGTGTCTCATCAAGGATTGAAATAATCCCACTGGAGTCTGTGCTGGTCTATCCACATTTGTTATAATGTGTACTGTTGTGGACACTATTACCAGAGGGATTTTTATAAACAGCAGTGCATCAAGAAGACGGCAGTCAGAATGCTGGAGGAAGTTTTATATGATCAATGTTTGAAAGAACCAGGAGCTATTTAACTGGAGAAAGAGAAGGAGGATATAATATATTCAAATAATAACAAAATCATAATAACAAAATAGCTGCATTCCATGTTTCATTGCCTTATTTCATTTGATCTTCACTATAACCCTGTAAGGTTGTGCTATAATGGTTCCATTGAAAGATGTAAAAAAGAAACAAAAAAACCTGAGTCTCAGGGAGTGTAGGTAACTTCCTCAGATCTCAGACTTCAAATATTTCATGATTGTTTTATATGTGAAATTATGTTAACTTTATTCTTTGTGCCTTTCAGTACAAATTCTAACTCTCAAGAGAGAAGAGCTAGATTAAGAGAAAAAAGATTTTAGTTTGATATTTAGAGTAAACAAACAAACAAAATCTTTCTAACAGAAACATTTAAGAATGGCATGGTCTTCCTTGTGAGACAGTGAATTCTTCCTTTCTGGAAGTCACTTGTCAAGTGTGTTGGAAAAATGAACTCTGTTAGGGCAGAATACTTGTATAAATGTTCTCTCTGGTCTCCATGAGTCTAGGGGATGGGGGACGTGCACATATGAAATGTTAATTCTGAATTAGTTCTGGGGAAATTTTGTACTGTGTGGATTATCTCCTGTAAAAGACTAAGCCCAGAGTTATCTCTCTTCCTGCAGTCTTCTGATCTACATTTTCTTTTATAACTCAGTCCCTCAGTCATTTACCATTCATCATATTGCTATTTGGGATCTCTGGGTATTCTGACTGGTTCTTGGCCTTAAGTATCTCAGTCTTTTGTCTACGTATGTAGGTAATTATTCTATGGTGCCATGAATTCTGAGGTGGTGACCAAATTCTGAGAGAATGGAGAGTAGAGCTCATTAGTATCTTCCAGTGAATTGAGTCAGAAGGAGGAAAAATATTCAGAGGAGAGTCTGAGTTTATGATAGTAGGGAGAGTAAAAATTTGCCAAAAAGAGTAGGGAATTTCAGCTACACTTTAGCCCATAGATACAAAGACTACAGAGATGAAAAGAACTGCAAATAATTTGGTGTGATTGGAGAACAGAGACCTATGGAAACAAAGGTCACAGATCACAAAGGCCATGCTAGGGATTTTGGACTGTATCCAGTAGGTTATAGGAACAATTGAAAGGCTTTTAAGGAGGAAAACTGTGCGAAATTATAAAAGTGTGTATTCTGGAGAATATCAAAGAAAGCATTTCTGTGGTTTAGATTGTTTATTCCCTGTCTCTCTGTTAGTGTATATAATCAAGTATCAACCCTGAGTATGTTTCTAGCTTCACAATAATCAACCTTCTGAGGAACATCCATAATAAGAGATATTTCAGAAAGTTTCTTGTGAACTTATTTTGTTTTGATGCTAGTTATAAATGCCTGGTGACAGCTAGGAAAGGAAAGAAGCATGTTTAACCAGGCTAAAATTTCACCTTCTGTAAATGTTAGAAACATGATTTCTCCAGTGGAGAAAAATTACAAGCAACCTTTAGAAGTTTTGACGTACACCTTTCCCATAAGGCTCCTTTTGTCCTTGTTTGTAGCACTCATTTTGCCTACCCTGCAGCTTGCTCAACCTTGTGATTCAACAGAGGTCTGCTTTTTCTGTATTTTTGACCCTGTTCCTCAGAGACTGCTCAACCCAGTGGTCAGAGTAGCGCTATGAGTTTGTTCTGCAACTTAGCTAGTGAGTTTCCCCATGACTTGCTAGCCTTCCTTGTATTAAGCGGGGGAAACTTCTGCAGCTCCTGCCTTCCATATAAAACTCAGAAGTGACATTAACCTTCTCACAGGTGAATAATGATAGGGATAAGAAGAATACTACAGACCTCCCAAAAGAAATTACTACAAATAAACATCCTAATTAAAAAAAATACTGTGTCATCTAATGCTGCTTTTCCCCCAGTCCCACCCTCCATTAGAAATATTAGAGGGGTGCCTGGGTGGCTCAGTCAGTTAAGCATCCGACTCTTGATTTTGGCTCAGGTCATGATGTCAGAGTAGTGAATCGGGCCCCACATTGGGCTCTACACTGGTGTGGAGTCTGCTTAAGATTCTCTCTCTCCCTGGGGTGCCTGGGTGGCTCAGTCAGTTAAGCGTCTGCCTTCGGGTCAGGTCATGATCCCAGGGTCCTGGGATCAAGTCCCACATCAGGCTCCTAGCTCAGTGCAGAGTCTGCTTCTCCCTCCGCCTCTGCTGCTCCCCCTGCTTGTGCTCTCTCCCTCTCTCATTCAATTAAATAAATAAAATCTTAAAAAAAAAAATCCTCTCTCTCCCTTTCCCTTTGTCATGCCCCCATCCCCTCCCGCTTATGCCCTCTCTCCTTCTCTCTCTTAAAAAAAAAAAAAAAGAAAGTAAAAAGGAAATATTAGAGAAATTGCCCCTCTTTGTTTCCTCATTTCTAATTTATTTCCACATTTTGTGCCATCAGCCTGCTTAGACAGGCCTCTGTACTTCCAGCACAAAATTCTGCCAGCAATACTACCCATGCTGTCCTGATTAAAATCTTTCCATGGCACTTGAAAACAACCTGGTCACAATGTAGGCTTATTCTATGTAACATTGTAATAGCAGTGTTTCTTAATATAATTTTTTAGCTTAGATGTTCTCCTCTCTCTTAAATTTACGATGCAATTCACATAAATAACGATGGTAAAAAATTCTGTGAGACTCAATGTGCATTCTTTTATTGGAATGCTTACTTGATAAACCTAATTTTACATGCTCAAATTTGCTTTAGGACTGCCTCCTATTTGCTTTATTTTCCCTCAAATCTCAGAACTATTATTTAGAGGCTAAACAACTATAATTAAAGAAAAGCTTTCACTTGCCTCCAAATGAGTGGTTTTCTGGTTTCATCCTTGGAAATGTGTGTGACAAGTTTCCGGAATCAGCAATAGTGAAACCAGTCTTAGAGGTGGACTTGTCAGGCCACCAGCTGGGTGGGAGAAGGAAGATACTTTGGTTGTATATTTGCGCTTAACGTGGAGAGCAGTCGTGAACACTAACCAACATCATCTCTAATTACTGCTGTGATTAGTATCAAAGAATTGGGTCCCAGGAGGCTTGCTTTCCTAAAGAAAATACAGTGCCATATGTTGCAACATTTTTTTTCCCATAGTTCTCATATGTTATTAAGGATTTGTCTGTCCTGACAATTGTCCTATCAAAATTCCCTTTATTTGGAAAATATTTTTAAAGAAGCAAGTTTTTCCCATTCTCAGAATTTCCCCATTCCCCAGCCATTTCATTTTGTAAAAAATATATCCTATTCTTATTCTAAAGGTGTATGAATAAATTGTAATTCATTTAAAGACCAAACAGAAGAAAAAAGAGGGTTTGATAGAAGCCTCAAGGCCTTTTCTCAACATGGAGTCTGCTTGTCAAACAGTGTTTCAGTAATTAATACAGTTTAATACTGCTGAACAAAATATTTTTTACTGAATAAAACATTTTCCCATAATTCTTTCCATTTAAATGTGAGTGACCAAGGTTTCTGAAACACAAGGCAACATAAATTCGTGGAAAGCATACAGTATTGGAAACTAGATCTTCTGAAAACTATCTTATAGTTTTTTTATATCTTTTAAATAATAGACCACGTATAAAGGACATAATACATTTCCCAGTGCATGTTAATTATAGGGATTTATCATGTTATTTCTTTTAGAACATTGCTTTTTAAAATATTACCTTATGTAGACATCTGGAATCTGCCCCAACATAAAAAGAGCTTGGAAATCCTCATTCCCATTCTTAAAAGAAGAACAAGTTGAACAAACTGAAAATTAACTTTTCTTGATTCACTGGAAATCTGAGGTCACAGGGCAAACTGTATCCTGAAATCTGATTCAGCTAGGTGAGATTAGAGTCAGAGGTGAGATTTGCCTTTTGGGAGCAGAAGCCACAGGAGCCATATTTGGATGAATTGTTGGAAGCTAAGTGTGGGCAAGTGTGACTGTGAGAAACTCCTGAGACTACAGTGTTAGGGGATGCCCGGAGTTTCAAGGGTTTTACCTCCAGAAACCCCACCAAGTTCTCCCTGTGCAGATCTGAAGATCTCCTCCTTGTAACTCTGGCAAGGTTGGAGTAACCATTATAACATGGTATGCCCAGCATGTTCTCCATAACAAGGGTCTATTCTCCAAGAGAAAATACTACCAGAACCTCATTTCACTTGAGGGGCATTTTTCTCATTCCCGTCCCTCTAGCCCTCCTGTTTCACCTAAGCAGAGGGAAAAGTAACCTAAGAAACACTTGTGATGGTCATGGGCCAGGTATGTGAGCCAACTGAGATTTAATCATAAAATTATAGAATGCTTTCTTTCCCTCCCCCACACCTTAGCACCACACCAATGGGGCTTTGATTTAATATATCCTGAATTACAAGTGAAAGAGCTGCGAGACACAGATGCTGTCTGAGAAGTGTTTAGAGAAGACCTAGGTCAAGGAAGGACACAAAAGCAAAATTGCTAGATGAATTTAAAGCCTCTGGAACCTATACCTACAGTCAGATGAACATAAAATCTCACACTAAAGGCCTCTTTACTTTAGTTCCTATTACTCTGTGCCTCATGTCTGGCTTTTAAAAAAATTATAAGACAAGGGGAGTTAAGATGGTGAAATAGTAGGAGGACCCTATGGTTGCCTTATCCCTGGAACAAAGCTAGATAAATATCAAATCATTCCGAATACCCAAGAAATCAATCTGAGGACTGAGAGAACAAACTACACAGCTAGAGGGAAAGAAGAGGCCACATCATGGAAGGTAGGAGGTATGGAGATGTGATTTGGGGGAGAAAAGGATTGTGGGTGCTGTGGAGGGGAGGGAGCCCTGATCATGGAGAGAGGAGGGAGAAGGAGAGAGAGAACAGTGCACAGGGGATCAGAGTGTTTGATTTTCTTCCATCGATGTGAGGGGTGCCATAGTTGAGCAAAATGCTCTGGGTAATGTCTTTTGCAATGCCAGAGCATATCAGAGTCTTATCTCTTTGCCATTAACATTCCAGGAGTGTAATAAAAGGAAGGAAAAGTAAGTGTGTTACAATTAATACCCAAAATAATAGGTTAAATATTGACACTGTTTTTTCAAATATATATATTTCATATATATTAGGACAGTGTTTTTATTTTTAATTTTTTATATTAAAATATTTTTGTATTATATATGTTAGGGAAAAAAAAGGGTATAAAAGCATATATAAAATTTTGGATCATTTTCCATCTGCTGGGTTAGAAATTGTGGTTTGTGAGTTGCCCATTTTGAGCTGGCCCCATAGTCTAAGAATCACACTGCTGCTAATTGTTGTAAATTGTGTTTGCACAATTTAAGTAAAACGTCTTCTTTTAAAGGGAGCAAAATCAATTTATTACCCTGCAAAGGGCAGTGAATGCCTCTTGCATTGTGGATAGAGTGTTGAAATTTCTCACACTACTTTTGTGACTCAAATTAAGCTGTTGGCCTTTGCTATCCTGGCAGGTGTTGCCCTAGTGTACTGCCATGTATTCTTTAAAAAATCCCCTAAGATAAAGCCAACGGCTATTCATATTTCCTAAAATTTTTCTTGTGGAAAATAAAAACCTGTGGAAGTTAGTGGAATTTATACTTACAGCATGGAAAAATGTGCTGTAAGTATATGTATTCTACTTAGAACTGGATAATAAGTATATGGCACTGGGTTGTTCTGTCTCTGTCCCTTCACATGGAATCAGTAACCCACAATTTGCTAGTTTTAACTATCCACTTTTCCCTCATTCTGTTCCTTCTTTTCCCCTTCTGCCTCACAGAGCAAAAATAGATCAAGTACTGTGTATATAAAGGAAAATCTAAGTTGATCCTTTTTTTTTTCTGAGATTTTATTGAGAGAAGAAAGAGAGCAGGAACAAGAGCATGAGCAGGGTGAGGGGCAGAGGGAGAGGGAGAAGTAGGTTCCCTGCTGAGCAGGAAGCCCAGTGTGATGTGGGGCTTGACCCCAGGACCCTGAGATCATGACCAAGGCCAGACACTTAACCTACTGAGCCACCCGGGTGCCCCCTAAGTTGATTCTTAATTGATCTAACTTTAGAGTTACTGTATACAACAGAAAAATTAAAAGCAATTATTTGAATTTTTGTTTTGAAGTCTATAATATATTGTTAAAAACATTAACTCTATATCAAGATTTTTTTGCATAATCTGCAACCATAACCCCAGTCTATTTTCCTTGTCCAAGCTGCCAAGTCAAGTAATCAATGTAGTCATTTAAACTAGAACTAGCCAAATACAGTCAAATCCGTTATTTGGCGTTGTTATTGTATTTAAGTTGTTTCATATTTCCTATGTTTGCTACTTTTTTATATGTGGGTGTGGGGCTTCAGTGAAACCCAAATATCTACGAGTTAATAATTTCATAGCTTATTATTTAGCACAGGTTCATATTTGTCCTTAGAAAGTTTCTTTGACTTCATGTCTTAGTTACCTTAGATGAATGGTTGAGTATATTTTGATCCACAAGGCCTGAGCCCCAAAAGATACCACTGAAGTGGCGTGTAGGGGACAATTACATTCCTAAGTGTCTTTAAAGGGTCCTCTCTTTCTGGGCCATACCTTCCACTGGGATTTTAAGGGCCTGGTTATAAATTTAGAATCATTACTGACTTGAGACCCAAATCACAGTGTCAGGGTTTTCATTTTCATCAGATCTGAAAGGAAACCGTCGTTCTTACTTCTCTGAGTAGTAGAATGAAATTTAAGCCATCAGACTCAGGACTCATGAGTAAGTCATACTGAGTGATAGCTAGTTTAAAAAGAGAATGGACTCTCCTCCCAAACAGATCTATTTGCCCAGTTAGTCATCAGGTCTGTTGCTTCCATAGTCTGGGCTCCAGAGCATCCTCGGCCATTGCCTGTAATGGCTCTAAGTGGTGGCAGTTCCCATGAACTATGCCTTCTAGATAGCAGATACTTCCATTTGTTTCAGCTTTTAAGACTCTGTAATCTCATAAAACGGGCATGTCTCTCAGGATATCAACATATTGGTTCTGATGCTTCATCACTATTTAAGAATAGTTTCTTTAAACAACTTTTTCAGTCTTTTAAAAATCCTTTAGGGGAACAAGCGTGTGGTTCCACCATTTCATATTCCTGCCTGTGTCATTTAGCTCTCTTCCTCAAGTTCTTATAGGACAAAGGTTTCATGATTCTGCTCCTGGAGTCAGTGATCAAATGGGAGTAGACCACCAATGTAGAAGTCGTGGGTGACCAGGAAGACTTGATCTAAGGGGGTTTATGGAAATGTAGCTGAGATAAAGACCCAAAATCATTGTCTGGAGATGAGCTACAGTTACAACTAGAAGGACAGACTTCAAACTGAAATTTGAGGAGGTCAACTAAAAATAAAAAAGAAACAAGCATCGAGGTTTATATTCAGGAGTGTAAAGTAGGTTAGAATAAGGGACAACCTAAAAATCTAAATCCTCAACCTGTGGACAGTTGGCATGTATATGAATATACTTTATTGGGTGAACTGTGTAGATGGGCACCATGGTTTTAGGGAACCAACTGTGACAGATATAAATGACTGTTATTTGATTCATACATTCAAGGATAGAAAAAGATATGTTAAATAGGTAGGAGTATACTTTTCATAGGGATGATTTATCTACCTTTAAAAATAAAGAGCTTTATAATTGGCATACAATACACTGAACATATTTTGTTTTGACATATGTATAAACCCATGAAACCATCACCAAGATAAGATAATGAACATATTCTTTACCTGTGAAAGTTTTCTCATGCACTTTTTAATTCCTCTCTACTGCCACTCTTTCTGCCCTTCCTCAACAAACTACTAATCCATTATCACTATAGATTAGTTTCCATGTTTTATGGTTTTACATAAATGGCATCATGTAAAATGTATTCTTTTTTAGTCAGGCTTTTTTCATTCAGCCTAATTATTACTGAATAGTATTCCATTGTAAGGATATAGTATGATTTGTTTGTCCATTCACCTTTTGATGGGAATTTTTGGGTTGTTTATTTGTATATAAGTCTTTGTAAGGACATGTACTTTTCTTTTCTCTTGAGTTACTACTCAGGAGTAGAATAGCTGGACCATATAGAAACTGGATGTTTAACTTTTTAAGTAACTGCCAAATTGTTTTCCAAAGTGGTGATGTCATTTAAAATTCCTACCAGCAAAGTGTCTGAGTCTCATTTTCTCCAAGTTCTTATTAATACTTGCTATGGTCTGTCCTCTTAATTTTAGTCATTCTAAGAGGTGTCTAATGGTGGTCTGACATTGTGGTTTAATTTCCATTTCCCTAATGACTAATGCTATATATGTGTCTGTCTATTTATTTGCCATCCATATGTCTTTATATTTTCTTTGGAGAAGTATCCATTCAAATCTTTTGCCCACTTGTTTATTGGGTTGTTTTCTTACTTGTTAGTTTTGAGAATTCTTTGTATGTTCTGGCTTTGCAAATATTTTCTCCCAGTATGATTACCTTTTTTTTTTTTTTAAGGGATTTTATTTTTAAAAGCAGTTTCAGGTTTACAAAAAATTGAGAGGATGGTACAGAGATTTCCCAAGTACCCCCTGCCCCCACACATACATAGCCTCCTCCTTTATCAACACCACTCACCAGAATGGTGCATTTTTTTTTTTTTAACCAGGGATGAATCTACATTGACATTTCATAATCACTCAAAGTCCATAATTAACCTTGGGGTTCACTCTTGGTGTTATATTCTGTGGGTTTGGACAAAAGTGTAATGGCATATATCCATCACTATAATATCATGCAAAGTATTTTCACTTTCCTAAAAATCCTTTGTGCTCTGCCTATTCATCTCTCCTCCCTACCCGAACCCCGGATCTTTTGGTTGTCTCCATAGTTTGCCCTTTTCCAGAATGTTATGTAGTTAGAATTTATGTAGCCTTTTCAGATGGCCCTTTACTTAGTAAGTTTCCTCTGTTTCTTTTCATGGCTTGATATCTCACTTTTTTTAGCACTGAATAATATTTTATTGTCTAGAGGTACCACAGTTTATCCATCCACCTCCTGAAGGACATCTTGGTTGCTTCCAGTTTGGGCAATTACAAATAAAGGTACTATAAACATCTCTGTACAGTTTCTGTGTGGACATGCATCTTGAACTCCTTTGGATAAATACCAAGGAACATGATTGTAGATGATATGGTAGAGTATGTTTTGTTTTATAAGTAACAACCAAACTGTCTTCCAAAGTGGTTGTACCATTTTGCATTCCCGTAAGCAATATATACACAACGGAATATTCAGCAATAAAAAGGAATGAAATCTTGCCATTTGCAGCAACATGGATGGAGCTAGAGAGTATAATGCTAAGTGAAATAAGTCAGTCAAAGTCAAATACCATATGATTTCACTCATAGGTGCAATTTAAGAAACCTAGCAACTGAGGTGAGAGAGAGAGAGAGGGAGAGAGAGAAAAGTCAAGAAACAGATTCTTAAATACGGAGAACAAATTTATGGTTACCAGAAGGGAGGAAGGCAGGGGGATGTATTAAATAGGTAATGGGGATTAAGAAGTGCATTTGTCATGATGAGCACTGAGTGTTGTATGGAATTATTGAATCTCTATTTGTATAACTGAAACTAATATAACACTGCATGTTAATGATACTGGAATTAAAATAAAGCAAAATATAAATAAAAATGAAATTAAAAAAAGAAAAAAAAACTTTTGTATTTACCCATGTCATCACTATTTCCGGTTCTCTTCATTCCTTTATGTAAATAGATATTTTGAATTGATGTTATTTTCTTTCTGCCTAGAGTATTTTCTTTAACATAGCTTTTGGTGTGAATCCACTAGTAATGAATTCTTTTGGCTTTTGTATGCCTGAAAACAAATTCTATATTTCATTTTTTTTTCCCACATCAGTTTTGAAAGATATTTTTTCTAGGTAAAAAGTTCTTGAGTAAACAAGTTTTTTTTTTTTTTTTTTTTTCTGTTGTGACTACTTTAATGATGTTTCTCCACTCCTCTCTTGCCTTGTTTTAGTTGAGGAATCTGTTATTATTATCTTTAGTCCTCTGTATTTAATGTGCCTTTTTTTCCCTAGTCGCTTTTAAGTTATTTTTCTTTATCATTTTTTTTTACAATTTGATTGTGAAGTACTTTGAAATTGTTTTCTTCGTGTGTCTTATGCTTGGGATGCATTGAGCTTCTTGGATTTGAGTTTATGTGTGTGTGTATATACACACACACACATGGAATAGCGCCTCTTTCCACATATGTGTGTGTGTGTGTGTGTGTGTAATGTTTTTAAATCAATTTGGAATACTTTTAGCCATTATTTCTTCAAATACTTTTACTGTGTTCTGGAAACTCCAGTAACATTTATATTAGGCTGTTAGAAGTTGTTACATAGATCACTGATGCTCTTTCATATAGTACTCTTTTAGTTTCATTTTGGATAGTTTCTCTTGCTGTGTCTTCAGGTTCACCAATATTTTCTTATGTAATATTTAATTTGCTATTAATCCCAACCAGAGTATTGTTCACATCAGATCTTGTAGTTTTCATCTTTAGATGTTCAATTTGTGTCTCTTTAACATCTGCAATATGGCTATAATTATGGTTTTAATGTCATTGTTGGTTAATTGTGATATCTCTGTTCTGAATTGGTTTCAATAGACTGATTTTCCTCTTCATTATGATTCCATATTTTCCTGCCTCTGCATGACTGCTATGACTGTTCCTTTTTGAGTGCTAGATATTTTTATATTCCTGTAACTATTCATGAGCTTTATTCTGAAACAGTTCGGTTACTAAGAAATAGTTTGATCCAGTTTGGTCTTTCTTTTAAGATTTTTAAAAGATTTGTATCTCGTTAAATGTGGGAACAGAGCAGCATTTAGTCTAGGGCTAATTATTGCTCACTGCTGAGGCTAGACCCTTTTGAACATTCTACCCAATGTGCCATGAATTAAGTTTTCTGGTCTGCATGATAGAAAGAGGTGCTATTCCTTTTCACTGAGCATAGTTCCCTCTATTCCTCTGAGATGATTCTGTCCAGCGTTGGGGAGTTCCTCCACACATCAGTAGCACTGATCAGTAGCTGAGGAGGATGCTGTAAGTCTCTGGGATTTTCTCTCTGTGTAAGCTGTCTCTTCTCCAGGATTCTGTCTGGCAAAACTAGCTACTTTGTTCTCCCCAAATTTCCAGTTCTGTCTACTCTACTCAGAGAAATTGTAGGCTTTACTTGAGAGTCTTTGTGAACTGTGGTCTCAGGACACTTCAGGCAGTAAGCTGGGGAAATCCCTATGTGTACTCCTTGCTTGTTTTACATCTCTCAGAATTTATTGCCTTTCATTGCCTAATATAATGAAAACTGCTTTATTGTATATTTTGTCTGTTTTATTTTCATTATTTCAGGCAGGAGTAGAGTACATCTGTTCCCTACTCTATTTCATTTGATAGCAAAACAGTTATCCTTTTTTAAGCATGCAAATTGATAAGCTTATGCCACTTCATATCAATGTATCAGCAGTGGCAAGTCAAGCCTGAGTTTTATGATTTGTAACTTTGGATACACTCTGCAGACTCAGAGCTCCCTACACATTTTTCTGTTATTGGTTGAGTGTCTCTATCTCACAAAAGAAAGGCTAGCCCTTAACTTGCGTGAGGCTAAGAACCCTTATTTTAATACATATCAAGTATTCACAATGGGAACTTAATGAAGGTTAAAGGATATGTTGGATTGCAGTATGTTTTCCAATTTTCTGATAGGGAAATTACTTCCATTAATTTCCTTTAACAAATTCTATCAGGTAAATCAGGCTACAAAATTTAAAGAAAAAAGCCAAACTGGGAATGAAAAATTAGGTCATGCCACAGTGGCTGTAAATTGTAGGAGAAAAATATCCTGATTGCTCAGCTCAAGTTTGAGCTTTAAATCTTTTACCAGCTTCTTAGCTTGCCTGTGATGTGCTGAGTCCTGGCAGGTGGCTCACCACAGGGACTAATCTGGGAACATTCAATTGCACAGAGAGCTACTAATCCCTGTAGGTTAATGGTGCAGACTGAACTGATTGTCTGGCATTACCCACGGCCCCAGAGAACAGAGTTTGGGACCCAGGACCATCTAAACAGGATGGAGATAGGGTTGGAGGGATTGTCACCAACCTCCAGCTCCAGAGGCCTTGTAAAAAGAACTAAAGGACCTTGCTAAACGTAGAATGGGCTACTATACTTGTCCTTAAAATCTGGAAAGCAACCTTACTTGCCTATCACCTTTCTACTCTTCCAATAATATTAAGTAAAAAGTAAGATACATATGTATGGGGGAAATAAGGAATCTATTAGAGCAATGATACTGTAAAAGTTTCTCCCAAAGAACTTCTAAAGAGAATAAATGTGCCCTAAACCCCTCTAAGTAGCTTTTTTGCTCCTCTTGCCATTTGGGGAAATAGCTTATGCAACCAAACATGGAGGAAATTTATTTGATGCCTCATATTTTTTTCATGAAGTTTCAGGAGCATTTTGCATTCTGCACTATAATTTTTCTGTATGTGCTTTAATGTAAAAACTATGTTTTCAGTTATTTACTATTAAATTACTTGGCCCACCCTACTTCTAAATCATCAGATAAAATTGTTATTCTAGGAAGGTGCACTGCATTTATCTCATGGCATTGTGCACCTAGCACACGACCACATACCCTGAGATGTGCACATAATCCAATCTGAGAAGACCTCTGTAAAAATAAAGTACATCAGGCCCAGGTAATAGTCTTCTTTATGCTCTATAAGGGAAGTCTCATGTCTAATCATTAATGAAGATGCACAAGAAATATTTTTCAACTTTCTTACTGATTAAATTTTGCTTCTTGATTTTTAAAGCCTTAAGTTCTTTTCACAGATCTCAGTCTTTTACTTATAAAGAAGCAAATAAGATACGAGCAATATGATCTTTATTTGTATTTAATTTAAACATATACGCATGTGAGTGCATCTGTATGTGTTTTTTTTTTCAAGGTAATATATGTATATTATCTTGAAAAAAAAATCCACAGATATACTACAGAGAAATTTGCTTTATTTTGATTTTTTGTTAAGTGCCTTTCCCATTAAATGATCTCTTGGCCTAGAAATCTACTGTCTGTGAATGTAGAAGTGACTGAAATATTTGTTGGAAGTCATTAAGATTGCTTTAGTTAGATACCTGTTTCATTCTCTGAATAAAACAGAATCAAGCTAGAACACTTGTACCTCTATAAATAGATCACTTGTTGAAAAGGTTTTTTTCTCCTTTATTGAAGTCAGATAGATTTCTTTCTTTCCCTTGAAAACTCTGTTGTCTCAATACATTGCTCTATTCTTTTATTTTTTCCTCCCCTGAACAGGCTGGGAATGATTTTGCTTTTGTCATCACTGGTATTATCCATCCTGTAGCTATGTCCCTATAATGCAGTACTCTAAGTTTTTACTTCTTGATCCCTACAAACTCTTCCAAAGTAAGCTTAGCCTCCCCCTTGTGTGGAACCTTCCATGCCATCCATGTCAGTGAATATTTCCTTTGTCTGGATCTCTCTAAGAATTTTGTTCATAATTTTCATTTGAAATTTTTACATTTATCAGTTTATACCTTATATTTTAAATAATTTTTTTGTGTATGTATGTTGTCTCTCCAACTAGGCTAATGAATCCCTTGAGGGAAGTTGCCCATGTCTTATATGGATCTCTTCCCTACAATGCCCATAATAGGTATTGATAAAAATTTGATTAAATAACAAATTTCATGTATTTACTGTGCATTTTAGCTTTGATAGAGGCTGTGATGCCTGAGATTCAGCATTTGCTTTTACATGTTCATACTAAAATAGGAATTATAGCCTAGATAGTATGCTATCATATTAATTGCTATGTATTAGTATTCTGTATTATTATATTATGCTATCAGTTCCTATGTATTATTATTGTATATTACCAATATGTAATAATTTTTTAAAAATCAAAGTAATTTTTATATGACTTAGGCAGCAGTTTTTTTCATATTTATTGAGCTATAATTGACAAATTGTAACATATTTAAAGTGTGCAGTGTGATGATTTGCTCTACATATACATTGTTAAAGGATTTCTCCTGCCCTCCGGCTAATTAACATATCCATCTCTTCATTTCTTTACTCCCTCCTCTGCCCCCTTTTTTGGTGAGAACTTTAAGTTATAGCGTCTGAGCAAATTCAGTTATACAGTACAGTGTTATCAACTAGTTGCCTACTAGTTATACATTAGATCCTAAGACCATATAGTTATTTTATAACTGAAAGTTTATACCCTTTTACCAACCTCTTCCTGTTTCTCCAACCCCCCATACTGTGGCAACCACTTTTCTACTCTGTTTCTATGAGTTTGCATTTTTTTTATTCTACTTATAAAAATGAAATCATGCAATATTTGTCTGGCTTATTTAATTTAGGATAATGCCCTGCAGGTTCATCCATTTAGTGGCAAATGGCAGGATTTTCTTCTTTTTTAGGACAGTATCTCATTGTATCCTTATATCTATATCTGTATATACCACATTTTCTTTATCCATTTCCCTATTGATGGACACTTAGGTTGTTTCCATATTTTGACTATTATGAATAATGGTGAATTAACATGGGAGTACAGATATCTCATTTCTTTAAGATAATGGTTTTGTTTCCTTTGGGTGTCTGTCCCTATGTGGGATTGCTGAATCATATGGCAGTTCTACTTTTTAATTTCTTGTGGAACCTCCATTCTATTTTCCATATTGGCTGTATCAGTTTAAATTCTACCAGTAGGGCACAAGGGTTCCCTTTTCTCCATATCCTCACCAGTATTTATCTTTTGTCTTTCTGATAATAGCTATCCTAATAAGTGTGAGATGATATCTCGTGGTTTTGATTTGCATTTCCCTGATGATAGTGATGTTGAGCATCTTTTCATCTACTTGTTGCCCATTTGTATATCTTCTGTGGAAAAATGTCTAGCTAGGTCCTTTGCCCATTAGCTTGTTGTTTTTGTGCTTTGAGTTATGAGTTTCTTATACATTTTGGATGTTAACAGCTTGTTGGATACGTGGTTTGCAAGTATCTCCCATTCCATAGGTTGCCTTTTCTTTCTGTTTTTAAAAATCATGTCTGTTTTTTTAAAGATTTTATTTATTTGTTTGACAGAGAGAGAGATTGGGTGCAGCAGAGGGAGAGGGGGAAGCAGGCTCTCCACTAAGTAGGGAGGGCAATGCGGGGCTTGATCCCCTGAGATCCTGACCTGAGCTGAAGGCAGACACTCAACAGACTGAGCCAACCAGGTGCCCCTATTTATTTATTTATTTTTATTAACCTATAAGGTATTACCTGTTTCAGGAGTACAGGTCTGTGATTCATCAGTCGTACAATTCCCAGTGCTCACCATAGCAGATACCCTCCACAATGTCTATCACCCAGCCACCCCATCCCTTCCACCTCCCTCCACTCCAGCAAGCCTCAGTTTGTTTCCTGAAATTAAGAGTCTCTCATGGTTTGTCTCCCTTTCTAGTTTCATCTCGTTTCATTTTTTTCCTCTCTTCTCCTGTGATCCTCTGCCTTGTTTCTCAAATTCCACATATCAGTGTAATCATATGATAATTGTATTTCTCTGATTGACTTATTTTGCTTAGCATAATACCCTCTAGTTCCATCCACGTCATTGCAAATGGCAAGATTTCATTTTTCGATGGCATAATATTCCATTGTGTGTGTGTGTGTGTGTGTGTGTGTGTGTGTGTGTGTGTGT